>NW_020955678.1:59691-77476 GCF_003031625.1 Empidonax traillii | reverse complement strand
AAGGCAATCCATCTACGTCCTGAGGACCTCGCTGCCACTGTCCAAGCGTGCTTGGCCCCGGCAGATGAACCTCAGGATTAAAGGGTGGGCTCAGTTCCGCGCACACTGTGTCTCACCTAAAAAATCCAATGCGCAGGCTGGAAGGTGGAAAGACCTTCCCCGGTTCTTCGTTCGCGAAGACTGGCCATTCGATTGCTTGTAACCTTGTAGCTGGCACAGAGGCTGATTATTGCAGCAAGATGTTTTCCTGAATGAAGCAAGGATTTTGTGCACAACTCAGGCGGGATAAAAAAAAAAGACCAACAGCAGTTGGTCTTTGCTTGTCCACAGAAATGAAAATACTCAGTACCAAATAAAGAAATTAAAATAAAATACAATATATGGTGTTTGGTAATTCTTTTAAAAAACAGTGTATCCATATATGAACCCTAAAATCAATTAAGGGAGTATAAATAGAACCCAGAAACATAGATGCTTATCCATATACAGTTCAGGATACACAGTCAAGTCTTCTACATTTTTAATGGGGAATTTAGGTACTAAAAGGTAGATGTCAGTCAAGAAATGGCATGCCTGCAAGGTCATTTTAAGTGAAGAATTTTGCCAGAGAATGCTCTCACATGAAGACAGCAATAAGGTACTAGACCATTAAAGGAGTTCCTTCAGCCCTGTGAAATGGCTCAAATTAATTAATGTTTCAACTTGCTTCTGGTGCATGATCAGATGCATGCAGTGAGGAGTGAAATAAATGAGAAAAATGCAAAGGACTAATTATTTTTACAAAACTATGCTGAAGAACAGCAAGAGAAAAGATTATCTAAGCACCAGAATCATCTGAGAGACCTATATTTTTTTCTGTCTTATTAACAGAAAACCCAAATACTGTGATTTTTCAAGTGGTACCAATCAGCTACATAATTCTTCTCAGACAGCCTCTTGTCCATTAAAAAATGGATAGTTGAAAGCTAAGAGAATTACAAGTTCCTTGAGAAAGAACTTACTTATCACTAGTACAGAATATCCCAAATACCAATGTTCAGCCTGCCTCAGAAAGCTAAAGTGATATTCTTATCCCTGTAAACGAGATAGGGCACACAACCAAAAGATCACTTGGCCCAGGTCGCCCAGCAAAGAGTTCATCACAGCTAATGAAACAAAGTCCTGCATCTCCAAGACCTGTGCTTCTTTGTAAGGGAGTTTGATCTCCTTCCATGCATTGCTGAATTAAGAAGAAAGAAATAATTTAAAAAGAGCAGGGGGAATATAAGACACAAACCAAACCCACAAAAACAAAACAAAACAAAAAACACAAAAAAAAAAACCAAACAAACAAACAAACAAAAAAACATAACCAGTTTTTTGTTGTTAAAAAGACAGCAGCTCCCTGGAGTCTCCGTCCTAGAAGCAAGCACCAGCAGCTCCCACCAAGTTGGGTTGTGCTGAAACAGCTTATGGAAGTCACTCACTCCCTGTTGCAAAGCTCACAACTTGCAGCTCACTTTCACCTTCTTCGAGCTGCCCATCTCACAACACACTTTTCAAGCTGCACTTTCTTCCTTGAAATCTTATTTCCTTTGTTTTCCATTAATATTTTTCCTGGGTTTAACTTTACATGACCCCCTGAGCACCTCCGATGCAGCCATCTGCTCCCTCACACTCCTTCTGTTTTCCACGGGATTGGGCCCTATAGTCCTGCAGCTGAAAAATGTGTGTGTGAAGCATGACCAGACTGCTGAACTGTTCAGATTTCTTTGCAGTTTTTGGCAATTTCTGCACTCCCCAGTGTACTGGACAAGAAAACTCCATGTTCTGCTTATATCTCCACTGTGCAGCTATCATGACATCAGCTCCCTTAAATCCATTAGCAAGATTGTCAACATTGTTGTGCAGGTGCAACCAGACAGTTATAGTCAATGTACCAATATGAAATAGGAATTAAAATTTATCAGCCTTTCCACTAGCAGCACCTCACTCAGGAATAAAATTTTACAATGTCAGTTGTACGAGGATCACTAAAAGCATCTCTTTCGTGACCTTGAGATTTTATCACAAGACAGCAAAACAAACCCTTGAAAAATCTCCCGGGAAAAAGTTAGGAATAAATAACATGTATTTCTGGGATGAGGGGTCTCTATGAATAATGCACAAAAAATCCAGACACACACCCTCTCCACTAATACCAGTTTAATCTTAAGTGAATTCTTCGGTTGAAGCAGAACTTCTTTTTATTATTAATAAAGGTTTATTTTTATTGCAGCATATTTTCCAGCCTCCAGACCACATCCAGGACACTATAAAAACACAGAAGAGCACCCTTGACAAACATGTTCTGTGAGACGGTCTCTGTCTGCCCTGAGGCATGACTAAGGTAAATAATGCAGAAGAACAGCATTACTCTCATAATCACTCTGAGCAATAAGGGTCTGGATCCTCCTATTTATTTCTATAGATATTTCATATGAAATAATTCATTTGGGATTATGTAGAAAGCCAGAAGCAGAAGTGGAAACAGAACCCAGAATTAATTCCCAGCTCTTTTTGCTAATCTCCCTTCCCTTTACAGACATCTTTTAATATTCAAATTATATCTATCAAGAACATGTAAAAAGAACATGCCAAGATAATGTGCATCTTTCCCTTCACTAAACAGAAAGGAAAGACACTGAATAGATTCAATAATTTGCAAAACTTTACAAATGCAAGGGTTTTTTAGCTCTTCCTGGACATCTTCCTGGAGTCCTGTGGATGTTTTCCATAGAGGTCTCTGCAGGAGATGCTCTGTGGAGCACTGCTGGTTCTCCATCCTATGTGGTGGCCACTGTCCTTGGTCACACCGTGCCAGCCCCTGCTCACTGCTTGTCAGTGCTGATGGGGCTACACAGCACTGGAAAATATATCCTGGTGCTCTGTGCCACCTTCCCTGGGGCATTTGAAATAAAACAGATCATTTCCCACACCTCTTACACAGCTGCCCACAGTTTGGATATTTTTCTGCCTCCCCTTTGTGCTGTTTTTATTCTTGAATGGACAAGATTAGGACTCCACCATTCCCGCTTGCCTCCTAGTCAAGTTTTGCTTAGACTTGAGCATATGTGGTTGGTTTAGCCTTTGGAGGATGGTCTGATCACCTTGCTCTGCAAGGACACTTATTTAAGGTCCCTTTTCCTCTCCTTGAGACTTCTCCAGTACTGCAAGCCCATCAGTGGCAATCTTAGAGCTCCCCACTCTCTGAAGAAGATAGTTATCCTCCTCATCAGCTAAAACCACAGAAACACTACCTTGCATGCACACAGTCTTGTTTTGTTCAGGGACACAAAAACCACAGAATGGCTAAGGTTGGAAGGGACCACAGTGGGTCACCTGGTACAATCTCCCTGCTCAAGCAGGGCCATCCAGAATTGCACCTGTGGGAACAAGCCAAGACAGCTGCACCTGTGGTTCAGTTAATTAGAATCAAAGAAGAGTGTTTCGGTCTTGACCATGTTTGGACAAAGAGAGTGCTGTGTTCTCAAAGTGGAAAACCACTTGATAGTGTGCATGGTCACAGAATGATAGTGTGATTGTGTGAAGTCAAAACATTAAGTCAGCAAAAATCTTAGGAATTCTGGTTAACTGCATGGCCACACCAGGTGCTGTTTACCAAAGAATGATAATAAAAGGAAAATGAAAAGGGAAAATCCTGAAAAGCAGATCATGTGTGTGCAGTCCCATTCATCCATCACTGATAGTATCTAGACAGTTCTTGAATATCCCCAGTGAGGAAGACTCCACAGCCTCTCTGGGCAATCTGTTCCAGTGCTCAGTTGCCCAAGCAGTAAAGAAGTTTTGACTTATGCTCAGGTGGAACTTCCTGTGCATCAGTTTCTGCCCATTGCCTCTTGTCCTATTGCTTGGCACCATCAAGAAGGGCCTGGATCCATCCTTTGGGCACTCTCCCTTCAGATACTTACAGACATCAATGAGGTCCCCTCTGAGTTCTGTCTCCTCAAGAGTGAACAGGCCCAGCTCTCTGCCTTTCCTCATAAAAGAGATACCCCAGTCCCTTAAACATCTTTGTCACCTTGCTCTGGACCCTCTCCAGGAGCTCCATGTCTCTCTTGTATTGAGGAAACCAGAACTGGACACAGCACTCCAGATGTGCCTCACCAGGGCTGAGTAGAGGGCCAGGATCATCTCCCTCAACGTACTGGCAATGCTCTTCCTAATGCACCCTAGGATACCGTTGGTCTTTTTGGACATAAGAACACACTGCTGGCTCATGGACAGCTTGTTATCCACCAGGACCCTGGGGTCCTTTTCCATGGAGCTGCTTTCCAACAGTTGGCCCCCCAGGCTGTGCTGGTATATGGGGTTATTCTTCCCCAGTTACAGGACCCCACATTTGCCTTTTCATTTCCCTCCCCTGCTTCAGGCATTGATCCCACACAGTATGACTTCCACCCATTTTACAATGAAGTGAGTCAAAGACTTCACATTTCATCTTGGTTTGTATGGTCAGCTCATTACTCAGATCCAGTGACTGCTTCCCCTTTTGCTACACTTACACAAAGATCTTTGTCAGGAGTTACATCTCTACCTGCATCATCTAAATAAATGCATCCTCAAAACACATGAACCATGTTTCAGTCTTCAATCACAATTTTCACCACAAACGTGGGCCTAGTTCCACCAAGACATCTTTACAGCATAAAAATACTCTCTCTTAACATCATCTTATGGGACTAATCCCAAGCTGGTCATCAGAAGAAAAATCATCAAGTAGCTGACCATTTCTATTATTTTGCTAAGTAAAAGAAACAATAACTCACCAAAATCAAAATGAAGAGAGTTCAAGCCATCAGGTCCTGCTGAACATTTGTATGAGTAAAGCAATTCAAAACCTGCATTGACCAGCTAAACCTCTGGCACTAAAGACAAAAATAATTTTCTCCAACTTCTCTAAGTGCATTAGATTACATCTGGAAAAACTGAGACTGGAATGTCCTTGAAGCATAATGTCAGAGACTCGTCATTCCAATTCCAAAACTAATTTCAAGAAAAATCACAGAGTTGCCTTCTAAATATAGATAATTATACTCTGGAATAACTGAAAAAGGCCCTGCATGGACTGCAAGTCAAAATGAGAAATGCTATTTCAAATTTAGGGGAGACAAGCTCATAAGACCTATTAAGAGTTTAAATAGTGTTAGCTTCATGACTCTTCTTCCAATGTTTTCTTTCTGTTTGAGAAAATAAACTCTAACAATTACTCTAGTCTATATACTAACACCCTTATGAAATGCAGCATTATTTTACACAGTGTTCTTCACCATTTTGCATGGCTGAGAATTGTAAGTACCAAGAACAGAAGAAAGGGATATTGATTTCAGGACTTCTTGGCACATTGGCCTGTTCCCAGTGCATAGCAGAGAGCATCCTTTCCTATCTCCTCAGAGTAGACTTTACACCTCTTCTCTCATGCATGGGGTGGCCCTCAGCTATCTTGACTCAAGCTTCCTCTTGTCTCTTAAGCTGAAACAGGTTTTGCCTACCAGTTCCTCACCAGTCCAAAGAGTGATGATAAACTCCACTTCCCTCACATAGTGCTTAAGGAAATGCACTGTATTGCCCATGATGAGCAATATGTTGCATTTTCTCTTAGATATTATTTTGAAATACAGTAAATCTATAGATTTGGAAAAGATATCAATCTAATTCAGCTAATGCTCAAGAAAAAAATCATACAGTACCCATCTTCTTTTACTTTCAGTAGACTCAATGTGCTCTCTTGGCCACAATTCTCAAAGGATACTGATACAGATAGATTTCCAGAATGTACATTGGAGACCAGAAAAGCATGCTGCAAAAACCCATGTGTTATTTTTATTATGAGAATTGATAAAATCTCACTGTTGTTTTTATAATAGCCTTTTAAAGCCATAAAGAACCAGGGAAACAGCTGTGTGTAAGTGCTTGGGCATCAAGTTCACCGTATGGAACATACAAGCAAGCACACTGCTACTCTGGTCCCAAAGCTCACTGTACAACAATATCCTACAGAGTTATCTGTCAAACTGCAAATATTTCCTGTATAGCTACCCTGAAGAACTTTTTCTCCTGCTATGATATTGAATTTTCGATGGGTCTGCTCCTAAAAAGACTGGCTAATGGCTTATTCTATCACCACCTTCTAAGCAAATGCTACTAAATTTGGGCAAAGAGATAGACACTTCTACCAGGCACAGTACTGTCTTTGTAAAGGCATATAAGACCTGTTCCTGAAAATTCAATATGCTTTGTAGATTAAGGACACAAAATGCCTTCTGCTGATCTGCTTTTGCCTCAGAGAAAGAAGCACTGCGCACGCTGTTTCTAATGGTTTGAGGTTACGGCCTTTCTCTGCTGCTCAGGAAAAATATGCAATGCGTGTCATAAAATCAGTTACTCTGACTTCTTTGTAGTTTATCCCACAGTGCCACTGTCTGCCAGGGGGTTTCCTGCTCACCAACAGTCAGTGAAATGGTTCTCCAGTTACATATGGCGTGGTAACCTAACCAGCTGTAATGGTTTGACCAGACACTGGTATTTAGCAATGCCTGCCAGCTGCATGGCTACCTGTTGTGCTGCCAGAAGCAAGTGCTCGTGCAATTCACCTCCCTTCTTGGGCTTGGCCTTTTGGTCTGGAACACAAATGGGTGAGAAGGCACAAAGCCTCTCAGTCACCCATTTGTGAGGAAGCACACAGACATACACACAGTTCTGGAAGAATAACACAAGCCTTGTCCAAATTGCACACGGCTTAAGACTCTCATCTTTGGTAGAACTCATGTCAAGTGGACATAGCAGTGGATGAATGTAACTAATAAAACAGATATCACTGCCTTAGGATAGTCAGACAGACATACCAAATAGCAGCAGAAGGGACACCAGAGTGACCTCCATCTCTTTTTGTTTATGCAAGAAGTTCAAACACTATTCCAGGCCCCATCTGTTCTTAGGCCTTTTATTTCTTCACGAAAAATAAATCAAGCCACCTATCTTGAGCTTCTGTTCATTACCAAAAGGTAAGAGAGGAATTAAAAAAAAATAGAACAGAGCTATGAATATTCCAGAAACTTAACTAGAGCAGGTGCATCTGGAAATGGGATGGGCAGAGAAGGAGAATTATTTTTCTGATTAGTTGCCTATCTCCAGTGACCACCTGCAAATCAGGCCTCTCGGAATTGTCTCATGCCGAGTACTGCACATAACTACTTCAAAACTCTTGACCTAAAAAGCAAATGTGTATTTTTAAATAATTAATAGCATTCTCTAAATGGAATTTTCCAGCCCCAAATAAGATGTGCAGTTGAGTTCCCCTGAGAAGAGGTATTTATAATGGAAACATTGACAGAAGTGAAATGATGATGCACTGAGTAGCATTAAAGCTTAGCACATGCTTAGTCATCTCATTCTTCTTATCAGATTGGACCTGGTCCCACAAACGTATCATGGAACTTTTCTTGTTTGCTTGGCCTCAGTTTAAACACCCCTACAGCTTACAAAAACATATTACCAGTCCAAGTGCTTTCAAAGTCTAACATTAATAAAACCCACAACCTGATATGTACACAAAGAGCAAGGTCTGGCACCCAGCTCAAAGGGCTGTGCTCCAGTTGCCTCTGCTGTAACTTTGGTATAGGCATCCGGGATTCTTCCTTCAGAACTACCACATCCAAATAACTTCAGAAGCAAGGCAAGACCCCTCAGCCTGGCCACCAGTTGTTCTGCTTTGTTCCTCATGTGCTGGCTGATGCACGCATTTCCAAAAGAAATTACACCACCATTTTGATAAATGACCTTTACATATTTAGGGCCAGAACCTGCCTTTTGCCGTATATACACACATATGCATATATATGTATATATATATATATATATATATATATATATATATATATATACACACATGCATAAACACACACACACAAAAACACAAATATATTTTACAGTATCAAAAGCAGCACAAACTATGTTTTTGAAGGCCTTAAGAGGCCAGACCCAAACCTGGACAGCGTCATCACATTTTGTCCAGCCCTACAAATGTCTCAGTAGGATTTGTCCTCTCTACATGTTGGAGCATGAGTAACCTGGACCTTTACTAATTGAGGTTGCTTTTGAAACTGGTTCTCCTACCTAAATTTTAAGCTATCTGGGAGAAAGCTGGACTAGAAAGTCCCTGAAAAGACACCAGACATGCTATAAAATACATAAACTTATTTTTGAGACAGACCAAAGGGGAAGAATGAGAAAGAACCAGGAAAAGATCCAGGCACAAGAAAACTACAGGCAATAGTTGAACAAAACATGTGATTGCTTTGTGTAAGATACAAAGATATGTATCAGTGAAACATCTGTATCCTTGCAAGCAACAGGATTTTTTCACTGATTTCAGAATGAGTTCAGAAGCTCATTATCTGAATTTTGCCATGAGTTAGACACATGTGAAGAGAACTTGTGGTAAAATTTGGACAGTAGAAGAAAGAAAATTTCCACCAAAAAAATTACAATTTTTCAGCCAAAAATCAAAATACTGTAACCCAAACCACTAACAGCATATATAATTCCTACATGCAGGAACCAGAGGAGTTTCCACCTTATACTAATCATACTCCCTTATTAAGATATATGTCAGCTACCTACCAGATTCATGAACCTGCTCTCAAATATGGGCTAAGGCTTTTGGGTCAGACTACCTATTCCATGACAAAGCATGGTTTCCTTTTGTTGACAAGAACAAGCACATCCTGAGGAACCCACTGATTCATTCGTCACATCTGAGATGAAATGGTTTCAACAGAGATAAAAACGGGCTATTTCCCCTCAGTAACTTAAGAGTCTTACATGGATATAAAAGTAGGTGGCTGCAAAAGTCTGTCTAGTCATCCTTTATCCGACCCCTTCCCTTCACATCAGACTGTACAGAAAAATCTCCTATTAGCCCAAATGGGAAGAGGAAGAAGACATTTCTGCATCACAAATACACTTGATATTTCTTTCAGGAAAACGCTTTCCTTGTCAATCACAATGTTCAGCATTTCAAAGCCTAAAAGCACAAACTCACCCACTCTGATAGAGACCAGAGTTAAGTTATTGACTGAAAAAACATCACTGGTTTACAATTACACATTTCCCGAATCAAATACATTGTAACTCTTCTAAAGTTTATCACACTGGCTGCAGGCAAGAAATTCCTTGAGCGTTCACAATCAGGCAACTTGCACGTCAGCATCCTCTTGAATAACAAGAAACACGCTGTAATATTTCCCAGCGGTATTCTGAAGCCAGTCAATAAAGGGGGAAAAAACCAAACACATTTTTAACTTCCTAACATCGGTCTTTAATATCACATTTAAATTATATTAGTGACGCATGCTGCAGATAAGTAAATAAATAAGCAGAGGATTAAAAAAGCACAGCAAGGCAGGTTTTATTGTGACGTAAAGGAGTAATGTTTTATTCATCCTGTGAGAAGAGAGAGGAGTTCGCAGCTACCCAGGGAGAGCTGTTTCAGATGCATGGGGAAGGGAAGGATAGGACACAGCTCAGTGATGCTATTAAGCAGCAGGGATGAAGGTGGGGGAGTGGAAGTGCAAATAGAACTTCCCCTTAAATGTTCAGGTGGCTTCACTGGATGTTTATTAATCAGGGCAAGATCTATTTATTTCAGACAGGAGGAGAGTCAGCTGCTTTGTCAAAAGCAGAATAAGGGACACTCAGAACACTGCAGGCTGCTGTTTCTGCCTGATGGCCGGCGTAAGGTGTCCCTAAGCTGTGCTCCTACTCAGACCAACAGGGATCAATGGGGCAGCACCGGGATCAGCTGCCTTTCAACCTTGTTGGACTCTCTGCTCTCTAAGATGCCTCCCTTGTTATTTGGCCATGGCAGGGTGGAGCAGGATCTAAGCATAACATTGAACCCATAATGGATCCTTGACAGTGACAGTATCTTTGATACAAATGTCCCACAGGCTGAAGGGTAAGAGAGCTGGATCTACCCCACCTGCATGTGTTATGCATCACTCTACAGAAACTGCTACTACAGGGAGAGCATGCATTCTTTCCCATGCTATTAACTCTTACAGAGCCATTTGCCCTCACTTTCTCCAAAATACAGTTCCCTCCCACACTGAGGGAAAATTAAGACATTTCCTAGGTTTGTAATGTGGGCCCGAGTAGATGTGGGACCAGCACCCCACAGCCAGACCACTGAAGGTGCTATACTATGAGATGAAGGTTTATGGGTAACTACTACACACATTCCCTGTGGGAAAATTTAGAAACAGAGCATGCTGCAGTGGCAGAAGGCATCACAACTTCTGTGAAGTAACATAACTTCAGAAATGATGGAAAACAAAACCTCCCACTGGACTCAAGAGCAGCTGCTAAATCTCAGCACTTCTGAGAGGCAGGCCATGCTGCGAAAGCAGTCATGAACCTTTGAAGATTCCAGCATCCCAAATCATAAGCTGAAAAAATGTGTAGTAATAATAAAAAGATAAATAAGCAAAAAAATCATTGCTGTGAAGGACTGCTAATAGAATGTAATGAGGAGCTCACTGTTGATTACAGCATCAACTAATCTCCCTTGTGAACCAGAGGTAATAATATCTATAAGATGCAGAAAAAATACCTGTCTCCACTGACCTTGTGTTCCACCTCACTGACCCTCCATTTTGTTTACACTAGCCACATACAGGTGTAATTGCTTGCAGGGACTTATCAGCACAATTCGAAACAGAAAAGGAAAAGAACTGGCAGGGAAAAAAGCAAACATTCATGATGCCTCCAGACTGCTTACAATTCATATTCATAACCTCCCTGTCTGAGCAGCCAAAGAACAAGCTCTAACAGTAGGAGGTTATGTACTTCTACAGGAATTATGAAAAAACATGAACTGTATTCCAACTGCTACAGCACCTAAGCAGTACTTCAGGGTTTTCTATGGCACCTTGATACAGAGAAGAAAGAAACTGATCAAGTTCCCTACTTCATCCAGGTCTGGCAGATTCCAGCTTCATGTTTCACCATCAGGAACCAGGCAACTTACCCAGTTTCCAAACATTATGTACCTATCTCTTCTCTCTTCCATGCTCAAAAGACAGAGTTTTCTGAGTCACTCCTCACACAGAAGCTATTCCCTATCTATGGTAACACCTTCATACTTGCTGCCCTTTTCTGAACCTTTTCCAGTTTTAATATACCCTTTAGAAATGAGGGGAACAGCACACTGTAATCAAAGTGTGTGTGAATCATAGATCTATACAGTGGCATAGTGACATTTTCAATTTTGCTCTCTATTCCTTTCTCAATTGCTGCAAACATTTGATTTGCCCCTTCAACTGCTGCTAAGATATAGGTATCCCCAAATGATTGTCATGAAAACTTTTATTCTATGCCACCCTTACAGAGTTCACCATGGGCAACTGCAGAAGAAGAATTTTTTTATTTCAAAAAAGACATTTCCAGACAGATATTTTCTAAGCTCTCTTTGGTTTTGAGTATAAAGTGATAATAAAGATACTAAATAGAGCATTCCAAGTGCAACAAGGAAAAATATCAGATCACCATCTGCCCTCCAGCCCTGGCATAAGTTAAAACTTTTGAGGACACAGGAGTGATATGAATAGGTAGCTTTAACTTGCACCACTAACAGAAGTGAAAGCAAGAAAATAGGTGCAGTGGGGCTTCTTTCTGTGCATTGCTGTTATTTGCCGAGTCCTTCTCCCTTCTCTGTACCCATACTCCCAGTCCCTTACTTTGGACAGCAGAACTGGACAGAGGACACTTGCACCCTGGGCAGGGCAGAGCAGAAATGTGGCACACAGGCAGTACGGTCATGGAGGCACTCCTCAGCCCAGGGTGAGCTGGCTCTGACCCGTGATGCTTCAGACCTGGCTTTGAACTTCTTGGAAACAGAAATCAGAAATGCTCACACGACTATTCCCCAGGTCCCTGACTGTGCTCTCTTGTGTGAAGCACTGCAGAGCACACTAGGATCTATCAACAGCATCACAGGGAACACTCCATGTGGGTGCACAGTTAACTGAGAATGTTTTTACACCACTTACACTCCTGTCATCCCCCAAGAGTCACAGTCGTCAAGACATGTGACGATTTCCAGACAAGCCAATGCATTTCATTTACAACCTTCATTTACAACCTTCTCCTCTCAGTACAGTGTGGATTTTGTTCCCTGCAGCTGAGGGATGTGATAGGGTAATGATCAGTGCGTGCTAAAATTTGGCAATGAAGAGACAACCTAATAAAGGAGATAAAGAAGCATCTGACAGGAAAAAAAAATCAGTTTTCTGCTGAAGCATTTCCCTTAGTGCATGTAGGAGCCAAAAGCAAGAGAGTGAGACACAGAGAAGCACCCTTGGGTGATTAAGTCCAGGAAGTGAGTGCTGAGAGCAGTACCAATAGGGTAATTTGAGAAACTTCTCATTTTGTCAGATTTCAGCAAACTAATGAATCTTTTGCAGAAATTGACCTGTTTTGCCAAAGCAGCCATAGCTGACAGGCAATTTCCCTTCAAAAACCTAGGTTGCTAGCAAATTTCTGACAGCCCCTACACTCCCTGCTGTTTGGGAGATCAGGCTTTGGGACCCTAACATTTCCAGAACAAACAGCCACACACAGGCTGTCCCCCATTCCAGGGACACCAGAGGCTGAAGTGCCAGGAATCAGCAAGAGGCAGGCAAACAGATTGTCCTACAGCCTTCCACAGCTCTGTCCTCTGATGGTCCTGTGGCATACTTGGATCAGATTTACCTCCCCCTGAAGGGAGTTCAGGAGAAAAAAAAAACAAAAACAAAAACAAAAAACCAACAACTGCTTTCTGCTTAGAAAATCCTGCCTTCTGCACATGCACCTTAGTCCTCAATAACGTTAAATCTTTCCACTTGGTTCTGGTGACAGGACTCAGGCTCTCATTCACACTGCAGGCACATCACCTATTCCCTCTGTGTGCAAGGCAGGCAAGGTGCATCACAGACAGATTACAAATTTAAGGGCTGTGTTCACAGTAGTGGAAAGACCAGTGCATTGCTAATAATATTCTTCAGAGATTCTTTGTCCACCTAGCAGCTAAACATGACCAGATTCCCAATGACCTCATTTTCATTCATTTTGGGGTCCCTTACACAAGGCAGAAGCACAGATGGGCCATAAGGCAGGAATAGATCATATTAATTGCAGCTCAGAGTCCCTTTAAACCAGACAGAGTAACATAAAGGGGCTTTTCTGTAAAGGAGAATCTGGTCCATCAGTCTTTTTAATGCCCAAAAGCAAGTGATAACAAGCTGCAGTGCACTTTACAGATGGCTGGCAGCACGTAATACAGAGTAACACACTGTAAATAGAGCCACTACCTTGTGAAGCCATCACATGCTGTAAATTGTCAGAGGAATAATGCTTTTAGCAGTGAACTTTCACATGGGGTTTAGGTTATGCACCAGCTGTGGGCTTTCACATAGGACATTGTTCTTAACAAAATCAAGTGAAACAGCCTTAACTGAGCAGTCAGATCAGATGGCAAATATAAGGAAAATGTGTTATTTACCCTGGTTTAAAATTATATATAGTAACCATTTTGCTATAGCCCTTCAGCTTTTAACCTGTTCTAGGCATGAACATGATCACCATAAAGAGATATTATTCAGCAACTGAGAACCCCAATATGATTTTCTCTGCCTCTGTATCTCAACTCTTGATGGTTTCTGTCTGGGATCTGATCAAGATGAGGCCGTCAGATCTGGTGTCTTCTCCTTTTTTTCATATCTTTCAAGTTAGGATTGTATTCCTTTTATGCAAAGAGAAGTCTGAGCAAAATATGTTAAGAAAACCCCCATATAAAAGTCCCATGCAAGCATACAAAGAAGTACCAGCAGTAGTCCTGGTGCATCACTGGACAGCTCTCTCCCTTCTGTGCAATACATCCCAACCTGATACAACAAAGCACTGTGGTTTCTGATTGTCCATGTATTTCACCAAGAATAGTAAACATTTCAGAAATACTTCAACTACTCCAGGCTTACCAGTCACTTCAGGTTTATCTTGAGCAACAGTACAACTTAAGCAGAAAACAGCCAAGTGTAAACATAATCAGAGACAAAAACCAGTCAGATCAGATGGGGAAGAAGGGCCCATCTTGTGTGTTCTCTAAAGGGGTTTCTGGTACCTTCAATAAATGCCAGTGCAGCTTTTTATGCCTCTCTGTATTGTCCCAGTTGGTTCAGTTATGATCTTTCCTTTCACAAGCACAGCTTCTCTGTTGCCATAGCAGAAAGTGACCTTCAAAAATCAACCATGACAAGTTTTTATGGTGACAGGACCTTTGTTTTATGAGCTTAACTCAATCAGTTGATCTTATCTACCGCATAGACATGTTTGTGCTCCAAAGTTATTATTGCCTGCAGTGGGATGTGTTAAGGCTCCAGGATTTGGGTTCAAAGCTCATGAAAAGGGCATCCTCAATTTGAAAAGCCTCTTAACTGATTACTCTCACTATAAATGACAAGAGGTATTTTATATTATTTGCTTATTGAAAGCCCTCTGCCCGTGAGTTTTGAGAGTCAGCATCAGTAACATTTGCTCAGAAGATGCTCTCCATGTGTATGTACTTGAAGGCTTACCTGTAATCTGTGCCTTTCATTTGGCAATCTCTGGTGTATAAAGACACAAAGTAAGTTTGTCTTTAACAAAAAGTGACAACATGTCAACCAAGCAGTAGAGACTAGACTTGCAGGATGTAGTGAGAAGTGGTCTGCAGCTGATCCCTAAAACCATAATCACAGAATCATTTAGTTTGGAAAAGACCTCTGAGATCATAGAGTCCAGCCTTTGACTCACTGCCACATTGTCAAGTAGACCACAGCACAATGTGCCACATCCATCATCATCATGGCTAGGCTTCGCGAACGAAGATTTGAGAGGGGCTCTACCCGTGCTTGCTGCAAGTGCGCTGATGGCTAAAAAGGCCAATGCAAGACAGACAAGTCTGGTTGCAGAACGTACAGCAGAAAGACTCCCCAGGTGATATCGACAAGACGCGGTTCTTTCTGCATTGTCTTTTCTCCTCGAGAGTGATCCTGCGTGTGTTCTCAAAAGCAGCAGCAGCGTTATAGATGGTGTGTCTCCAGGCCTCCCGATTGGAGGCCAGGGTAGACCAATGGTGGTGATCAATATGGCCAAGGCTGAGGGATTGTTTCAGGCAGTCCTTGTATCTGCTCTTCGGGGCTCCTCTCTTGCGGTAGCCAGTGGCAAGTTCCCCATAAAGCACGATCTTAGGGAGGTGATGGTCCTGCATCCTGGAGACGTGCCCTGCCCAACGCAGCTGAGTTCTCAGCAGCATGGCCTCAATGCTTGTGACTGCTGCCTGTTCAAGGACAGATGTGTTGGACACATAGTCAGTCCAGTGGATGTTGAGGATTGTACGGAGGCAGTGCTGATGGAAGCGTTCTAAGAGACGCAAGTGGTGCTGGTAAATGACCCACGATTCAGATCCATATAAAAGAGTAGACAGTACAATGACTCTGTAAACACTGATCTTTAGACTTTTCTTCAGGTGTTTGTTTTGCCACACTCTTTTACGGAGTTTACCAAAAGCACTGTATGCCTTTGCTAACCTGTTGTCAATTTCAGCATCAATCTTACTAGCCCCACCCAGTCGCTTCTTGAACACCTCCAGACTCCACCACCTCCCTGGCCAGCCCATTCCAATGCTTAATAGCCATTTCTGTGAGGGAATTCTTCCTGATGTCCAATGTAAACCTCCTATGGTACAGACTGAGGCCATTTCCTCTTGTCCTGTCACTTGTTACCTGGGAAAAGAGGCCGACCCCCACCTGGCTGCAGCCTCCTTTCAGGGAGTTGTAGAGAGTGATGCGATCACCCCTGAGCCTCCTCTTGTCCAAGTTAAAAACACACCGTCCCTGGAGGTATTTAACAAGAGACACTGAGTGCCATAGTCTAGTAACTGTGGTGATAGCGCATCAAGGGTTGGACTTGATGACCTAAGAGGTCCCTTTCAACCCATTTGATTCTATGATTCGATGAAAGGCCCACTGATCTGCAAAACAATGTGATCTGAGAAAATACATGGCCAAAACGGACTTTCTTACTTTGACTAAAGTAAGATTTCACTGAAAACGAAAAGTAAATTTTGACTGCATGTTCACATTTCATCCTCGTGTGAGAAACCTGGCAACGGATGAGGGCTGGTATGACTAGTCCTCCAAGGAAAAAAGAAAAACTTCTGATCTTCTTACAGTGAAACAAGGTTGACAGATAAGCCATAGCTTCCTGAATATGTGAAGTAGTAAGGTATAATTTTCAGAAGTCACTTTGCCTTTTGTAATTCTAAATCCTGCTGATTTTTAGTGAGAATTATCACCACACTTTCATAAGCACTTAGGAGTGTTATGTACCATTTTCAGAAGTCAAACTATAATGAGCTTAAACTGATGTGCATTGATGTAAGTCCATAAAACTCAGTTCCTTTACTGTTGCTGGGAATGGAGCTAAAGGATCCTAAGCCATCTCAATAGCTGTGGAAAAAATTGCATGCTAATGAACTCAACCACTTGAAATATTTTGTTCTCCTAATTGCCCTGTATAAATCCAACCACACTGGCCAGGTCTTCACAAAGAAATTAACTTAGGAATCCGAATGAAGGAAGACAGATATCCTTAAAAACCCAACCCTCCCTTTTCCAGCTCCATCGCATCATGCTGATCTATTAGCTCCATCTGTCATTCTGGCACTGCTATCCTACCAATGGCTTACAAAGCATTTGGCAGCAGAAGAAAGAACCCCTAGGGATGCTGTTTTCTTCTGATATAATTATTTTTCAATCTTATAGATGAAGTGTTTAATTAAAATAGAAGAACATAGCTAGGAGAACCATGAAGAACATGCATTAAATCTTGGTCCATACTCTCAGAGGCTCACAGAACTAAGATGCATCAAGCTGATGATGAAAAATGAAGACACTGAAGAGTTATTTCATACTATGAAATGTTTTCCCAGATTTCACCACGAACAAAATATAATATATACCATGTATTTGCAATTCCCATTTAAGCTCAGTGACCACTCAGCAGTAGTCAAAGGCAAGGCTTGAGGTGAACAACTGAACAGACTGTACATGTTGTGTGAACAACTGAAAGCACCATGGGTAGCAGCACTTCCCTCAGCCACAGCTGCATCCAAACTGAGCTTTTCTGACACTCCCAAGTACATCAGTGACCAGGCTGATTTTCTGGTAACCAGCTAATAAAGTAAAAAATATCTTAAGCCACAGTTTCAGATTAAACTGTGCTGCTGCCTTGTACTAGCCCTTCAGCTGTTCTGATAAGATAGCAAGTTGGGTCAAAGTATAAATATTCAGTAATGAAACCTTATTCTTGAGAATAAGAATACTTTAGTTTTCAGCCCTACAAAACCGTGTTTCTGGTTCACTTGCTGGAAAAAATATCTTCTGAGGCAGGTGCGGCTATAACATGTATCTTGTTTAAATTTGGGAATTAAAAGCTTTTTGTTTATCAGTACAGTAAGCAGCAGTGCTTCCCAAGCCCTTAATCTTCTTGCAGATCTGTTTTCTATTGCTGCATTTCTCTACATCATGATTTTTCCCAACCTGATTAACCAATGAAACTGATCTTATCAAGACATCAAAACAACACTGTGAAAAAAGTGCCCATGCTGCAAAAAAACCTCTGTATTCCAGAGTATACTTGGGAGAAAAAACACACTTAAACAGAC
>NW_020955678.1:0-59584 GCF_003031625.1 Empidonax traillii | reverse complement strand
AAAAAAAAAAAAAAAAAAAAAAAAAAAAAAAAAAAAAAAAAAAAACCAGAACATGTAGTTAAAACTTGCAGGCATTGCTATCCATTATAGTTTTAAGAGACTTAAAATCTAGAGCCTTCTTAAAAGCACTGGTCACTCTTGGCTTACTTGGCAGTTCCTTTTTTACCCATTGTTTTGAGCCTTCTTTAACCCCAAGTTTGACTCTTTTTCTTTTAAAATTAACCTTCCTTAATATTCATAAATTTTCCCCATTTAGTTTTCATAAATGTGTGCACAACTACAACTGGGTAGTATAACTGCTCTAGAAGAACCCAATTGTTGTCAATGCCCCTTTTTAAATCTTAACCTGTGGCCAAATTTCACAGAAGAGCTCATAAAATACCACTAAGCATGCAATATAAAATTCAGCTCTAACTAACCATCTCCTTGTAGCTTCTTGAAGTAATTTGTCTGTAATTCATGCAAATCCATTTAATTACAGAATCAGTCAAATAAATGTAACTGCATGTCGACAGTGAGGAATTTCAAATAGCTCTGTTTCTATTCATAAATCTGTACAAACCTCACCAATCAACCTTGAAGACACAAGTGTGGATGTGCTGTAAATTCATCCATGTTTAGAAGACTACAAAATTCTGGCCTAAGTGGCAGCAAAAGAAAGAGACTGTGATCACAGCATCCATTCTTCTTTGACCCTACAATAACAGAGGCTGGGGAGACAGAAAACCTCACAAGGCACAGATTTGCTACAAAGCTTCAGTCCTTTTTGGGCATTTAGATGCAGCCTGTGCCTTCACTAATCTCTCTGTGAAATAGCAGACTGTTATGTCCCAAGGATGCAAAAGCCTCACTGTGGCCTCTTTTCAAATTTCAATTATCCATCCAAGAGTAGGCTACCATAATTCTTCATTAATGTAGGATCCACAGGGTCATCAACATTTCAAACAGCGTCAGAGGCTGAGCCTGTTAAAAATACACTCACACATTTTATCAAGGGCTTTTTTTCATTTAACAAGAGAATAGTGAGCAGAGTCCCTCTACATTAGCTAATCCTCCAGGCTCTCATTTAAGTAACTTCATTAACTTTATCTAGAAATTAGTCTGAGTAATACCAAGTCATAACACTGAATCCACACAAACATAAGACATTGAAAAAAAAATTATCAATTATTACCTAGTCATGTTGGATTGGAACAGGCACATATCTAGATAATATCATCAGATTTATCCAGTATCTCCCATTGATAAACCTTCCTCAAGCTAACCAAGCCAGAGTCACAAAGTAACACATAAAGAATTTACTAATCCATAAAGAAAGATGTACTATTTCTAGACTGATATTAACTCCAATAATTATCTGAGTGAGAGTACAGATGATTTATGGACAGAGACTAAGCTACTACCACCCCTGTAATTAGAAAGCCTCTTCTTTCTTAGACTACCTGATATTTCTAATCAAGAAAGTGTCTTGCTGGTCAGAGAACACAATCATGTTCCTATTCCTGTAGTTGAAACTACAGGAATCTCTTCATCATTATCTTTAACCTCTGGTACTGAAAAAGCTTGGTCTCAGTCTTGGCCTGATTACTTAATCCAACACAAGTAGTGGCAGTGTGAACAGGCCATTTTAGATAAGGGATGAGAGAGAACCAGATCTCTGCAAATCAAATATGCCTGAGAAGTTGTGGTACAGAAGAGGAAGCATTCTGTGTGTGTCCGCATTGTGAAACATCAGTGTACTATGCATCAACCTAAGTATTGAGTGTGCAGTATGTAACTCAAAAATATTTTCGAGTCACAAGATTCAGGAAAGAAGTATTTCCATCCACATATGTCAGGAGATATTTGCACCATCCCTGTTTCAGTAAGTAGATGACTTCCAGCACACCAGTTCTGTTTATCCTCCCACCTACTTGTATTCCACAGAGAATGGAAAAAGCCATTATCAGTTGAGATTTACAAAAACCATTTACAACCATGAAATGTTCTGCAGAGGTCTAGTTAGAGCATGGATCCTTCATCATCCATGCTGTTGTGTGAAGGAAAATTGAGATAATATATGCAATCGAGCCAGAATACTTATATTAAAATGACTGCATCTGATGAACATTCACATTTGAGATCTTGGACAGGGCCAAGAAACAGAAATATCTAAGCACTGAAATTGGATGCATATTTAATACCATCCTCCAAAGCTTCTCATTGTTCTGGAGTGGAAATGATCTTGTGTCCTCATTTAGGCCTATTTGAAGCAATGACATTTAAGTGATTGTAGATTTTAAGTTTCCATTATAGACTCTGTTTGTATTACCTTAGCACACAACAAGGTTTTGGCCAAGACTGCCCTCATAGCTTTCCCTCTCAGTTATTCACTTTTTGGTTGTACCCTATCAAAATAGTTTGTATTATCCTTCCTTCCCTAACCAGTTTCAAAGGTAGAAAACACTATTTGTTGTGTTTATTCAACCAGGTTTATGAGATAACTTCAGAATAACAGAGAGAATCATTTTCAGCTGCAGTGCAGAAAGCAGACAGGGATGGGCAGTCTCTCTAGTTGCTACCGTCAATCAGTCCACGTTCACTTTCACATAGCACTTACTTCTTGCTGCTTAGTTGGATGGTACAGGGTAAACACAAGTCTCATTCACTGGAAAATTCTCTTCCATGACATCTTTCCAAATAACCCAAAACAATCAGTTGGATGAGTTCTTGAATGGATTTCAGACACTCTGATTATTTTCATCATTTATCCTCCAAACTGTCTTTGCAATCAGAGAAGAGGCCTCAGATGAGAAG
The DNA here is from genome assembly GCF_003031625.1 of Empidonax traillii. NCBI lineage: Eukaryota > Metazoa > Chordata > Aves > Passeriformes > Tyrannidae > Empidonax > Empidonax traillii. The sequence goes on along the minus strand of NW_020955678.1, from coordinate 56,788 downwards.
AGCCCCCACTGTGCTTCACACCAAAATCCTCACACTGGGACTTGGTGCCTACACCAAGGAACATAAAGTCAAAACGAAGAGTGAGATGCATGAGCAAGATAGGAAGCAATTTGCCACGCATCCCGTGTGCAGCAGAGCCAGGACCCAAACCCAGCTCTCCAGAGCTCCAATCCCAGCTTCTGACCACTTCCTCCTTTTGAAATAGACCCCATCACATTTTTTTTCCACATCACAATTTAAATTTCAAATCCTTTGCTGCATTTCATTTGAAATAGTCCCATTTACTTAGCATCTCCAAGCCACACTTGAACACATATGCAATCAGCAAGTCTTTTATCTCACTGTGATAGCATAGGCTGCATTTTAAATACAAAGAAAGACTCATAAAAGCAGAGAAAGCAGAAAGATAGTTCTGCTTCTCACTCACCTGTTTGAGACATAGTAGTTCCTGCACATAGTGTATAATAAAGACAACTTGTTTCCTAACACAGTGCCATTTGTGTCATATGCATATACAAAACAGCACAGAAAATTGTGGGTGCATAGAGGCATAACTGAGAGCAAACTAAAAAAGACAGTTTGGGGGTTCATAAAATATGGTGTTTTTTCATACCTCCATGCTGCCCTTTTCCCCATAACTTCTATGCTTTTCATATCCTGGCCACAAGTAGCACTCTGATAAAGGCAGTGGTACAACTTCCATTGACTTAACCACGCCAGAAGCCAATTTCCTGAAAAACTATAAGAAAATCTTCTCTTATAGTATACCCTCCTTGACCAGAGAAATACTATCAATCTAAAAAATTTGTTCTAGTGGGAACCAAAGGTGAAATCTCTCCATCTCCCTGATTTTCATACACTCTCAGCCTCACTCTGTAATTACAGTCATCCTTCAAAACAAAACAGTCCTTTGTTTCCATACTCTTCTTTGTCACCATCATCAAAAGCAATGTAATTATTTAGACTGATGGATTGCTATCAGAAGAAGAGTTTTTTGATTACATGTAAAAGGGCTATCTGGCAATATTTTTTGCACTGTGGTAATGTTTTTTTCATAAACTAATACTATAGATTTAAAAAAAAAAAAAGCCCACCCTGAATTCCTTTGCTTCATGCTGCACAAGGATTGTTCTCTCCTAGAAAGCCAGTATGAAATACAAAAGACTAATCCAAGATGATGGCCCCAGCTAAAAATACATGGTGAGTCATTTCTTTTAAATGAAAATCATTCACCATTTACTAGATCATCTACTTGAGACAACCACTCAACCACTATCATTTTTCTTCCCCTGTAAACACAGCACACAGAAAAAGTGAGACAGAATGATGCTACCCCCAAACTAGGAGAAAGAAAACTGGCTTCCTTATCTTCTATGGTATTTTTAATCTAAGATTTTCAGACTATTCCAATTATCAAATATAGTCAACTTCCATTTATAAATATACCTCGTCTACTCTCTGTACCTCATTAAAAAAAAAAAAAAAAAGACAAATTACTATCCAAATTGTATAGAAAAACAAGCACTGGTAGAGTCCAGTAATACATAAGGCTGGCACTTTCAACTACTCAGGCTTGATTAAATTCTCTTCAACACAGAGACAAAGTACAACAGATCATCTGAAAAATAACTACAGTCACACTGGAATATGTCATTATAATCAGTTAGATTAGTATTTACTTTTATCAGAGTTTTGTAACTGTTAGCATCTTTCCTACAAGGATCATAAGGAACTATTTGATTAGGGTCCAATGTTGATTCATGTAATTACAATCAAGGTGATATCTATTGCATAACTAAAGAACACTTTGTATTTTCAAAAATAATACTGAATTTTGGTCTATTTGGGATTTTCTGTGAATTCAAGAAGATCATCCTACCTTTCCAGAATTTAGAAATCCAGCACAAAGGTATCTTTTGGCCTGAAGTTTCACATAATGCACACTGGCTTGCTTTTGGCTGGCTTTGTCACATGCCACACACAGCGCCTGGCAGAACTTTGGAGCTGACCTTGCAAAGCAGTACCCAGATTTAAGATGCCTAATTAATTAATTAATTAATTAAAAATCAAACATAACTACACAGAACCAAAGAGACTGACACAATCTCTTGGCTCTTGCACAGGCCAGCTATCAGCAGGAGAAACTCACATTTTTTTCTTTGCCTCACCATCCTTTACTGCAGTAAGTTCTGCAGTAGGGTTGAATGTCTCCTACCAGTTTAGGAACAGCAGGTGCTTCCCCTTTTCTGGTCACTACAGCTTTTTCTTGACCAAAACAAAACACAAAGCTGGGTGTTCTCATGTGCCTATGGTGCCCAGACAGATGCCTGTGGTTCTTTTGTAGGACACCTATAGAAAACAAGTTTAGAAGGGGCATCAAGGGCAGTCTTACACATTCTCTGACCCATTCCAAAGGCAATATCACCCATAACTTTTTCCTCAGAAACTTATTTACCCTCTTCTTAAAAACCTGTATGCCAGTTGTTTATGTAGCCCTGCTGTTAGAAAGCTTTTCCCACTTTCTAATACAGTTTTCCTCCAAGGGAGTGTAAGCCCACCACTTGTTGTGCTATCTGTAGCACACATGAAGCATACCTCTTCCTCTGAGGTGGCCATTTTATTTTATTTTTTGAACTCTCACAGCCATGAAGCTATCTTGTCTCCAGATTAAACAGATTAACACTTTCAACCTTTCCTCACTGCCTATGTTCTCCAGATCTCTGATCTTCACTCACTGCAAGCCTCCACGTGGGGCCTGAAACAAGACAAAAGGCTCCAGCTGCAGCCCTACCAGTGCCAACCACAGCACAAAGGTTGTTTCCAATGTTTTGCAGACTATGGTCTTGTTTATGTTACCTTGCACCCCTATGAGAGCCTCAACTGCTTTTCAGTTTGTTATTCACCATAACCCCACATCCTTCCTGGAGAGACAGCCAGCAAGCCGTTCATTCATCTTTTCATCTCACACATAATTTATACCTTATCATAGGACTCTGTGCCTGTCCTTGAACTGAATCCCACTTAATTCAAATGAGTTCTTCTAATTGTTAAGATTATTTTGAATGTTAATCCTTTCACCCGAATGCTCGCAGCCCTTCCAACTGCGCATGGCCTAGAAATGCAATACATATATTTTCTAGTTCCTCACACAAATCACTGCTCTTTGAACTGACAGGCACCAGACTAACCACACCCTCCCAAAGAATCCCACACATGGCATCATCCCCATTTGAAAGAAACTCACAGGTAGCTGCTTTTCAAGACACTCCCCACAATAATACTCTCATTTTGTGTGCCTTTAGTTTACAACAACCTCATTCGAAATAGTATCAAGAAGCTCTCTTGCAGTGAAGATACAAGCTGCCATTTCCTTATTGACACAGTCTTCTATCCTAAAGTGTAAAGAAATTAGGATTGTTGTCATGGTTTAACACATTTGGTTCAAAGCTATTTCAAATGCTGACCCACTCTGGAACCTCACCCATCCTTCCCTAGTTTTGAGAAGCAATTCCTGATGGATTTTAACTGATTCAGCCATTCCTTTTCAACACTTCAACTGCCCCAACTTATTTCCCTATTTTAACCTGAGCTGTTATCCAGTCTCACCAAGGTTAGCTGTGGCACCTGCCTGATCACTGCTAAGAATTTTTTAATAACTAAATCCAAGGGAAAAAAAAAAATCCCTCAAAAACATTAAGTGGCTCTCCCCGACATCAGTTTGTTGTTCAGACAAAAGCTTTACTCTGATTTGCCAGTCAGCTCTAGGGAATACAACATCACTTTTCTTCTTTACCCTGAAACTTCCTGCTGGCTCACCTCCCACCACACTGTAGCTCTGTTAACAACTCCACAGGCTCCCTAACCTGCCTCCTCCCTCACCTCCTCTACCTGCATGCTGCTCCCTTTCATAGCGTCATTCAGCCATGTGATTTATCCCACTCAATCACTGATATGGCTAATTAAGTCATCTTTTCGATTGCACAGAAAAACGCTCAGGTCCTCCTGCTAGAGGTAAGTATTATTTGAGAGGAAAAGAAAAATTTTCTTGAACAAGATGTCTAAACAGGACTTCTACTCCAGGAGTCCAAAGTAGGGTTTTTAGGAGACAGACCCTAATCTGTGTGCTTTAATTCACCTCAAGCAAAGGTGAATTAAGTCCTCCTATTACTCCACTCCTGATTATACTCAATGAAATCTCCTATAAAACAGTACATAAGCTGTTTTCTTCCTCGTTATGTTTCCTTATCTCTAGTGTTTAAGCCATTTATATTATTTTCTTCACTAATAAGCAGATTTGTCAAAATTACTTTGACAAGTAATTTTAATTAGAAAAACAATTTTTTTTTTCAATTAAACCTTTCTCTCGACTCCCTTTTAACTTGGAAAAAAACTTTAAAAGCCAAGTTGTAATAAGCATCTGATGTAACCAACAATCATGACACCATTGATCAAAAATAAAAATAAAATTCTTGAGACAAACTAGGTAAACAGCCATGAAATTTTCAAGGAGAAAAAGAGATAAAGCAGTTAAATACCTGGCTGCTTGGTGTAATTACCTTTACCCTCCTTTCCCACACTATTTAATCTTATTTTAAAATAAACTTCTCCTTACATGGGTTCACACCTGGCTGTCAGCTTTCACTGAGGAGCACTCACCCAGAAGAGGACACAAGGACTGCCATGGTTACTACGCCTTGGGTATAAATGATTAGTAGCAGGTTCCTTTTAAAAAGAAAAAGGTGGTGCTCATCTGACAGTTCCTGAGCTCCCATGGTGTCCCCTAAACAAGGCAACCAGTGAGGTTTGCTATCTCCTCACAGAAGACACATGGAGACACAGCACACCTCAAAAGACCATCAAGGTCTCTGTAAACTACCTTTCCAAACGCAGTTGCAAAGGTACCTTTCAAAGGGCCCTCCCACAAGGCTCGGTACCACCAGCATCCCTGACACATCACCTCCCCTCTGCTTTCCTAAGGACCTCCCGTGCCTATTCTCCTCAGCAAATTTTACCACTAATAACAGTGTTATAGGAAAGAAAGAGCATAAATTGACATGGAAACAATGATGCACTAAGGCATAGCAGGGCACCTAGAGCCTCCATGGCCCTGCAGCACCTCCCGGGAGAGCACAGCCTGGCTGCCCTTGCCCCTGAGCAGGGAGCTGCAGTGAGGGTCACAGACTGGGCAATAAACCCTTGCATTAAGTACACTGCAGGACCCCAGGTTAAGAAATCATGGAGTACTCACTCACTAGTCCTGGCCAGCCTGGATAGATTTTTTTTTTTTTAGCTCCATCTGGTGGGCAAACAGGCTGCTTCTGGGCCACAGACAGCCATTCCCTTTTAATAGTCACTGTTTTATGAGTAAAAGAGATTATTAAAGATCATCTTCATTAGCAGCAATTTTTGCTTCTCCTGGGAAGAACTCCATTTATAAAGAGTAAAATACATTCCTGCTAGCTGGGATCATTTCTGCACATCTCTTTTCTATTTCTACATATTTCTGTTAAAAACCTGTGTTTACCTTCACAGGTCTCAGACAATTGAAACTACAGTCCCAAAAAACAGGTGTGTCTCCTGGGACTCAAAGCACCGCAGTGAAAGCAATCATCAGGCAATTCATGAACAACTTGTAGGCAGAAATGGTGCAAACACAACACCTGTAAGTGGACTGTCTGCTGCTACTACAGTGCATAACCACAGCACAGTCACTGGGGTTGATTCCTCCAGTCACTACCCAGGGATTTGATTCTGCTTGGAAGAGTGGAAGGAGTTGTAAATTGCACCCCCACTGTTCATGTTTCCTCAATAAAGACCTTGTCTAGCTCTTCCCTAATAAAATGGATGAGAAGAAAGTTCCTTCAATAGGAACTCATGACAAAGAATACAGTAACTCCTTGAACTTGTCCTTGTCCATATGTTTCAAAAAAATATAAACATTACATACAAAAAAGGTCCAGTGAAAGGCAGGACATTATAATATATGGCTGCATTTAAATTCATGATGGATTTCATTTGTTCATCCCATTGACAGGCTCTGGAATACTTTTTCCTTCTCTGTTGTCAGATTTTCTTATACTTGAGAAACAACAGGGGTCTAATAATTGAGCTAAGGAACAAGATAGTTCCAGCCATTTTGTCTATGCACTCAGGCTAATGATAGATGCAAAAAGAAAATATTTAGTTAAGTATCTTTGTCTGCAAGCTGGATGCAAACCAACAGCATTAATAACCCCATTTAAGACAGATATATGGACCAAAGCCCTAGATCATATCTCTGTAATTGTGATTACAATAGGTTTCTAGTCACTGAAATATGTGTCCCAGTTTAACAAGGTCCCTGCTGTCATTATTTTTGAAGTTAAAGCAATAAATAGTTCTGCACTCTCAATTTCTGTTTTAAAAAAGAAACAATCCTAATGGTATTGCTATGGCCTTTTCAGCATCAGTTCCCTTCTGTTGTTATCCTTTTTATTACATTTAATTGAGTTAATTTATTGCATGACAAAAATATTTCTCCCACTTACAACCCTCCATTTGCAATAGTAACTGTATTTAATTGCATTTAATAAGTATCAACTTTTAGAGTAAAAATGGTTTCCTATCAAGCAAATCTACTCCATCTTAAGCTACATTTAGTAATTATCATGACCAAAATATGCTTTTTTAATTCCTGAAGATGCAGACTTTGCTCATCTTTGACTTTTCGTAGCAAAACATCTTTTAAAGGAAGATATTGTCTTTATTGTACAGGTGATGGGGTAGGTGAGGCACAAAGAGATGAAGTATTTCCCCTCTGGAGGTGAAAATAGGAATTGAGTGCAGCTCCACAGACTTCCGACGCAGTACCATATCCCATGACGTGACACAGATCCTTCACGTACTCTATTGCTAAAGCTGTTTGCTGTGTAAAAGCTTCTCAGTTTGCAAAGGTATCTACTGGCAGCTCTGAAAAAACAACAGGTTCTGTTTCAGTTCAGCTACAATTTCTGCTTGAGCTCCCACGGCGGACACCCTCCTGGAAAAGCAGGGCTGTGCCTCTCACTTGCTCATTAAATGACATGCAGCTGTTTATTATCCGTGGTATCTATGTTTCTCAGAGGAGACAGACTGCCTGAATATGCAGCTACGTACTCATACGTGAACAGCACTGATGAGTCACATCATGAAATTTTTTTAATCTAATTGAATCTATCCCAGACAGTAATAACAATAAAGGGAAAAAAAAAAAAAAGGGGAGGGGGGGTGGAATTTCACAGCCTCTGTTCCCTTTTTCATAAAAAGCTCAGCTCTGAGTGCAATACACCAGGGCAATATTTGAATGCTACAGTGCATAGATGCAGTCACACAGAAAATTTGAATCGCTCCAAATTAAAAAAAAAAAAAAAAAAAAAAAAAAAAAAAAAAAAAAAAAAAAAAAAAAAAAAAAAAAAAAAAAAAAAAAAAAAAAAGCTATAGTACATAGCTGCATCAGTACGAGTTCAACAGTGGAAAAGTACTTCATCTGCTTAGCCCCCTTTCTACTCTGTTGGTGACGTCAGTCAGGCACTAATGAAAGCCCAATTAGCATATCACCTTGTGTGTTTGAATGTACAAGTAGAGCATCTGATGATTCTCTTCTGAGATTTTAAATAACTACCGAAGCTGAGCCAGAGCTGCTGCTTGGTAGGAAAGATTTAGCTTCATAACATACCCAGTTCCCTCTGCAACACAAACAAATGTGCCAACGGTGGAAAAAAAACCCAACCCAGAACAGATGCATTTCTCTGAGGAAAGCAACACAAACCAGCTCCAATTTTGAACAGCATTTCATTTGGCCCTTATTCTAGAATAAATTGAGTTTGAAAACTCCACTGACTTACTTGCTCATAAAAATCAGAGCATATAGCTGGGTGAGCTTTAGGAAAGCCAGCACCCTTGGCAGTGTCCTGCTAATTTTCCAGTTGATAGTGACTGAAGGGTAAACAGCCACAGGACAGAAAGTACATCCTTCTACTGTAAAAGAACACCCTGCTATCAGCCAGCACAGAAAAAGGGAAAAGAAAGGGAATTTGCAGACCACGCAAGTTCAAACCTTGCCCTGTAGTCTCAGGTGGGGAGGGTTCTGTGTTCTATGATTTCAGGACTCTGTGATTCCCCACAAGCCCCATTTAGCCACCAGTGTCCAGGGGAGGACAGCAATGCATGGCCCTTCTCCCATCCCTCTTACCTGAACACCTGCATCCAGCTACTTGTGCCTTAAGCACAGATGTGAGTGCTGCCATCCAGGGAGCCACAAGTCATTTTCAGTACAGCATTGCATCAATAATTGGGGCTAGATTTCAAACGACCAAAACCAATGGTGGAAATGGAGGTGAGATGGGAGGTGAAAGAAGAACCAACTTGCTGAAGCAATGCGCAACACTGATGGACAAGAGAGAAAAAATGAAAGGCCTAAGTCCGTAGCAAAAAGCTGCCTATTAAACTCCCTGTACCTGGACTGAAAGGAGGAACAGAGGCCTCTGCCAGACTTTAGAGAAATCCTAAAGGGCACCAGTGTTTTGCAGCATTTGAGGGCTAGAAAACTGGAAAATCTATGTCAATCCAACAGCAATGACAGGGGATTGCAGTGCTCTAAGCAAGAACTTCAACCCTGACCCAGATAAAGACTATCTAAAAGAAACAGGAATTCAAGCCCAGCAGGACTTTCTTGCAATCTCTGTTGAAGTGACAAGACTTCTTATGAGGTTCAACCGGATTTGTAAAGTGCTAGTGTTGATCATTCTGCCTAAACAGACAAAAATCAAACCCCAAACACAAATACTCCAAGAGCAACCCTTCAATTCTCATACACCCCAAAGAGCTTCTGCCCACTCCCTAGTCCCTTCCTGAGTCTTCCTATCTCGCCATGGCAGTCTTAGGACACCGAACAGTCTGTGACCATCAATGAACACTTCACAAGCAGACCAAACCACAACAGATTTAAAAAGGATGTGTTAAATGAGATCATGTCCTTGAGTGATTTTCAGGCTCAATCCATGCTCTTACTCATAGTCAATCACATTAACACGTGCCAGGTTTTGCAGACAAAAGGCAAAACGCTAACTAGTCAAATAGGAAGATGATACTGCATTTAAATCCTTATTAAACATGCCTACAGTGTGCACGGATATAATTAAAGTTTGGGCTTTGATTTGGCAAGTATCCTCTTTAAATAATCTTTCACTGCTTTCTCCTCAGTGCTTCACCAAAATCAAGAGATGTCCTTCAGCTCCTCCCCTACCTTTGGGGATAATCAAATGTTTTATAGCTCTGCAAACCTTAAAAGGGCCAAACACTACAGCTGTAGATGAAAGGGAATTATCTTCAAGGTGCCAAGGTGCTTTCTCTCATTTTCTTGCCTGGAGTGGGGAAACTTACCAGATAGCTGAGAGAAAAGAGCAGAGTCCTGTTCCAGAGTGCAGAATAAGAACACAGACTCAATATCGTGGCTCCTTCCAAGTGGTGATCTATCTTCTAAATGATCTAGGGGAAAAAGAGACAATATTGAAAAACTTTAACACTGGAGTGAAGTACTTCTTGCCAGATTATATATTTCATCTTATCGTTTCTCATGAGAGAAATTATTTTGCTAATTACATCTAATGATTTTTTATGTAAGAATTTTTCCAAAAGATTTTACATTCATTCTCACAGCACTAAAGAGAACCTGTTATGTTGATCTAAGCCCATACTTAAGCTTTTTAACAAATAAAGAAGGCAAAAACAGTTGTGATGAAAAAATCCACACATCAACAGAAATAGGTTTTATTTTGAGTTCTCCTTGTTTTCTTTGAAAACATCCTTCCATTACACCATAAATTAAAGCAGATCAGAAATATGAGATGAGCTGACCTCTTTTAGCATTCAATAAACTCAGTATACAACAGAAATCAGGAAAAGGAATACCATGCTGTATAAACAACAAGAAGTAAAATTGACATCTAATGGTATTTATTTCAACACTCAAATAGCATCCAAGATCAGCATTTCTAAACAATCTCTCTACAAATTAGAATACAGGACTGTCTCCTTATAGCATTCTAACACTGAAGATAAAAAAAACAAAACTAATCTTTAAAACTAGATCAGTTGGCAAATCAGTTCTAGCAAAAGGGTATTTGAACAGAGCAGCAGTCACAGTTGAATCTGATCTTTGGAAAAGTTTTCTTCACAAACAGTCTTACAGCCTCAAAATCCCCCAGAAATATCTAGACAAGAGCAAAAGCAACAGCAATAACACAACTGAGACAAACATAATGAGATCTTCTCCCCAGAGTGATTTAGAGACATGGGGTATAGGAGATTTAAAAGTGCTCTTGTCCAATTACAGGTCATCAACACCTGCAGAGTGGGAGTGAACGGCTGCATCATCCAAAGGCAATGCTTTGCACTGACTTTCCTTACTCATCAGCAGCTCCAACTAAACTTCCAAAATGTCCCTAACGTGCTCTGCAACAACACACAGGCAGCTATACCCTCCCTTATTCTAGAGGAAACAAAATTTAAATCTAGTACAGTCAGCAGTTTCATCCAAGTAAAATGAAAGGAGAACCGAGCTCTCTCTTTCAAAACTGACAAAAGTGATTTGCAAGCTGTAATGTAGAGTTCCGGCTTCCCCTTCCTGGGGGCTGAATAATGAGTCTGCACACCAAGTATCTGGGAATCTAAAAGTACTCACTTCTCAAAGACTGCTACTTGAAATGACTAATCTGAATCAATAATAAGGGCACAATTGATTCTTTATTTGCTTCTAGTGGTTGCCCTTATCGACTTACAGTGTACTACATTACAAAAATTCATAGGGGTCTTTGTTTGCTTCCAGAGAAAACATTTATTTCAGATAATCTTGCCTCCACAAAGTTATTTTTCAATTTTCTTCAGTCACCGCTGTGCCTTCAGGAATGCCTGATTACCCATAAATGCCTTTTGACAGCTCAGATTCATTACTAAATTACCACATTTAAATTTTTCATGTGCACAGGGCAATTACTTTTATGAATGACTGCCAGCAACATTTCACTAAATCTGAATGAATTTTTAAAGGATTCTAATTGCCACTTAGATGCCCCTATAACTCTTGTTTTAAAGGTTTTCATTTCTTTTAGTCATACTTATCCATGTTCAATGCAAACATGTTCCCTCTCACATTTTATATCACAGAAAATTATTTACATCAGAAACAAAGAAATATGAAACTGGTGGTACTAAATAACTAGTTTGACTGCACAGTAGAAATGATTCATAGTCAAAGTCTTGAGAATGAATAATTACCTGTAACCCTCATTCGGAGCTTTCGCATCAAGTTACATTATTCATTTGGGTTTTGGCAGGAGAAACTAATGAATACCAACTTGACAGACACCTTAAAAAATTATAAATTTTTCAAGCAGTTGGGCCAAACTAAACCTTTAATGTGTACAATGAAAGAAAAAAGGGAAGTGCACAAGCAATGGGGTTTTTTTAGCACTGAAATTTATAAAAGCACAGATAAAAATACATATTCAGAAAGGACAGGTGGGGTTTAAATTACACCACTAAGATAGGTTGGATTTCTGACTTGTCTCCCAGTGGAGTGTCATCAGGAAATTTCATTAACACAGTCTAATTTTTATGACAAGGTTGCTAATTAAAATGATAAACAAGATCAGAAATAAACTAATCATTGATGAACACCCCCAGTAAGACCCAGCTAGACTTATGCTTCTCTTTGAAGTGCCACACTTCAGGGCATGTTCTTCAGCCAAGTGCTTGCCAACTCCAAAGATTTTTCTATTTCTCCTTCCATTTTCCCTGATCCCTATCAGTTTGTAGAGAGGCATCAAGTCAAATGTTCCCTTGAAAATCAGACGGATTAATGCTCCTTTAACTCTTTTGTCTAGAAAGTCCAAGATCAGGTTAACAGGAAAGGAACAGAAACAGATGTCTACAATGCCTCCTGGAAGCTGTCCTGAGTTAGGTCTAGAAAGCAAACCCACCTGCTGCATGGACAGCAAACACAAACACAGAGCTCCAAGCAGGACCAGTGAGAGCTGACAGGTCAGGACACCACTGAGAATGCTTGTCCAAGTCACCTACACTGTGCATGGGCAGAAAACTGGGAGTATCCCAGGCAAGATATGGGGCAGAGAGGTAGCTGTATCCATAAGAGAATTACAGCACAGAGTTTCAAGCACAAGACATAACTGAGCTGTTGCAGGTTCTCAGAGATGAGCATTAATCAAAGAAGGCAAGAGGTCTAACAGAGACATTCGAAGAAGGTCCCATCAAAAGGGAGATGTTGAAAAATAACCTGCTAAAAGCGCTTACCTAAATTACATGTGAAACAAATGACCTATTAGAATTCAACACTCTTCAATTACCTTGCTGGTTTTGCCACTGGTTGACTGCAGAAATGTGGGCAATCCAGTGAATTACACCTCTCAGCTTCCATTTTTAGTGGAGAGAGAATCGTTGAAAGCATGTGGCAAATGCACTTCTGTGAAGATTTTGAAATCTTCTGATGAATGTGCTGCAAGCCATTTCTAAGCAATATCAATCTTCTGCAACAGCAACCTATTTCACTGTGACCTTCAACAAAGCCCAAAATCCGAAGGATGGTTGTCAGCAGTGAGTTATGTTTTGGTATTCAACCTTGCACAGGATCCAAGAGGGATTTTCATCTGCATCTAAACTCTAATTAGCAGCTCTCAAAGCTGTGTTTGATAACTTTATTCCAACATTAAACATCAGCCCTTAATACTTTCCAGTACCACTGTCCAAAATACACAGCTATGGATGAAGAATTGCTTGGAAAAGGAGATTCCAGCAAAACCTGCCACCTGTGAGAAACATTCCATTGTATCACAGAGGCAAGGACATGTCAAACCTGGGTGAAGCTAAGCCAAGAGAGCAGTAAACTGCCAATGTTACTCCCTGGTTCCCAGTGGTGCCACTGATCTTATGTACTGTAACTTATTGAATCCTGGTCTTCAATCAGTTCTAACACAGTTCACCTGGGCCCTGGCCTCAGCCTTCTGGCATGCTTAGATACAGATAAGTGGTATTGTAAGTTTATTTCTACACAGCAGGCACAGTGGGTTGTGCTTTGCAGTTGCTGTGGAGTGATTTAAAAGAATTCCAGGTTGCTATAATAACTGTCTATGTACAGGAAAAGTTGGGGTTTTTCACCCCCCATATACTAGGGTACAAGCTAGCATTTCCAAAGATCCTCAACATTTTACAAATCAGAGTCCTGCCGTAAAAAACTGAAAGAGCTTGAAGAAGCTGCCTCAACACATTCTTTTGCTTTCCCTCTTCTCCAGCATTCCTCTTTAAATCCTCCCAGATGAGCAATATTGAATGGCTCTCCAAAAATGCTGAGCGTCTTGTGCCTTGTCTCATTCTGTGAATAAAGGTTTCCATTGCAATGAACAATGTTTGTGCCAGTTAACAGTTTGTTAACACTCCTAGCAGAAGGGAAACTCCACAAACCTCCCTAGGCTTTCCTGGAGATGTGATTACAATGGTAACTATTTGGAAAACAGAGGCTGTTCCCCTTTGGACTGTCAACTGCTTTGCCCAGACATTAAAATTAATTGCATTAATTTATTTCTTAAAAACATCACAATGACAAAAATAGATGTCAAGCCTGGATGGTGCCTGTCCTTCTCATTCCATGAGAGAGGACCACTTCTTCCCCATCACACATGAAATGTAGTAGATTGTCCTTGACAAAACAGAGTAAACAGGAAGAAGTAGTGGAACTGGATACTGGGGTTTATTTAAGAACCAAAAATGTGAGAGATTTTACCCAGCCTGACAATCTCACATGTTCTCTGCTCCTCCCCAGAGGAAGATCATCATTAGCCTGAGAAAGTTAAGCAGAAAGTTCTTTCAGATCTTGCTGTGCAGCTGTTTGCAGCCACCAGCCTCAGGCATGACTGGCCAAGGTCCCTGCACATCCCCAAGCATTTGTATCCATGCAGTTCACTGATCTCCAGGATCTACACCCATTTCCAGGATTTGTACTCCAACCAGCATCTTCACCCCTTTCTTTCCAGATCCCTTTCTTCTCAAGATCACTTCTTTTTGGGAAGTCACCTTTTTGGCTTCCTCTTCTGTCCAGCACCCAAGCCTCTGTTTCTCCCAGCCTAAATCAGGACACAGTCTAAAGCAGCAGCACAACTTCCGATCAGCCTCATCACTGGTTCTTTCTCAGGCCTGTTTAGGGTTTGGATCATTCACTGGAGGACTTGGGATGTGCCAGTACTTTTTAGTCCACATGCTATCAAAATTTACAACTGCTCCATACCAACAGCAGCTAGCAAGCAGCAGGGCTTCTGCTTCAGAGTTCGAAAGTTCAGCTTCAGACAGTCACATACACACACGCCCAATACTCTGCCAGCTGTGAGTGCTCACAGTTCAAGCTATTTTTTCACCTACGACACAGACAGATACGTTATAGCCATGTTGATACAAGCTGAAATGTGCAGATCATTTCCACATAAGAGCCATCTCTCCCAGGAGACCAGCGTGGTAACCCGATTAGGTAATGTGTCTCTAGTCTCAGTTAACTCCCCACACGTGCTCTGGAGTCAATACAAAAGAAAGCAAATTGCCTTCATTCAAAATGCACTACAGTCCATGGATGGATTTCTCTACTGAGAACAACTGGATCAGGCCCCAGTCTTGGGCTGTCATAGCGCTTGGGCATTTTTCTGTTCCATGTGCAGTCACAGCGAAGCATTGGCAAGGCAGCATAAAACCACAAGCCCAAACTCATTATGGTTTTTTTCCTATCTCAGTAGGAAAGAAGCAATTAAAAGAATCATAAGGATATTCCCAAGTGGATTTTAAAAAGTTTGAAGCTGGTTAAATCCTTTATTCAAAGCTGACAATGGTTACTCTTAACAGCTTAGAGTAGGGAGATTTAATGGTTTATATAAGACCAAATGACAGGAAAATTCAGAAAAGCTTTAGGCCTTCTACAGGATCTATTGTGTTCTAGCTAGATCAGTGGACCTAATAAAAGTTTATCTGCCTCATATCCTCAGGCTATCAAAGATACAAGAACACTATCTTCTTAATAACTTAGCGTCTTACCAACACTGAGAATCCCATTTCATGAACGTGTTTCCTGTTAGAAAGGAGACAAAAACAGATGGAACCACAGTCTGGAAGACTTACCATGCTATTTATACTTCAGGAAAGGTATTTTCTTTCCATGGGAACTCAGAGCCATCCATCAGTATTAAATGAGTTAAGTGTATTTTTATAGTTTTCAAATAAGACAACAGATAATGTATCGAGTTTAACTGCTTTTCCCCCAACAGATTAAGAGAGTCAATCTGCTGAGTTTATCAGTGGCTGAGACTTTCATTAACATACAGATAACTGTATATTGTACAAACATTCAGAGAAGAGGCCATTTTACCCTGCAGCTTCCATCTGTCGAGCTATGGTTCCAGTACTTCAATACCCAAGCAGAACAGAAATCTCATAGTATAACTCATCCCCTTGAGACTAGGGATATACCATCATTCCTAGCTTGCAGGTAAGGCATTTAGGGAGCAAGAGATGACTGATCAACCTAAAGACACCTGAGGTTTACAGAATAACTGTAATCTGAACTTCAGTCCCTCTTGGGGGATGGTTGTTACCCTCCACAGCTCACTTCAGTGGCCCTGTTCCTACACTGCTGACAGAATTATTATCCATCATGTCAGTAGCCCTCTGTTCACTAAGAACAGAAGAAGTAGTGTTGAGAGCCAAAAATGCCCAAAACATGGCTATATACATCATGAACAGTCACAGCTAATGGCCTTGACACTCGGACAAAGAAAAGACAGTATTAACAATTGAAAAAAGAGTTATCCTCAGTCCAGCCATGCACTGCTGTCTCCTCTTTTTTCAAGTGGCACATCCCTGTCTCTTTAATTACAGCAGGCAGGATGTGAACAGATGCTTACAGCACCCAGCAGTCCAATGATTCAGGCAAACTTTTAGCTATCAGCAAATCCTTTAGGTAGCTGACTCAGGCTAACAAGATGTGCAGATTCCCCCCAGCTGATTAAACGCTGGGTTTGCACAAGCTTGTCTCATTGACCACAGCTGCTGGAGGTACAAATGTCCTCAGCTGACAGCCCTGTTCTCAGTTTCATCATCATTTTGGGCTGAAAACAAAAATGTCAGCATTCATTGACATCTTGTCTGGAGTTGGGACAAAATACTCCAAATCAGTAGGAGGTGAGGAATTCCTGCATGAAATGAATCACAGGTTGAAGTTATTCTGATAGTCAAAAAGTAAAACAGAGAACAAGATAGAGGCTACAGGGATACTCAACCTGCAGTTCTCCAGATGGATTTATGTACTGCTTATAGACATCTCAGTTACGAGGCCTGGCTCTGTAACTGCCTCCCAAGGAAACAAAATCCACACAGATCTTCAGTGACATACAAGCAGCATGTGAATTCAATTTCTTTAATAATCAAACCTAAATCCCTAGCAGTTCCTGCTGTCCTGTCCATTTCTAGCCTCTGCAAGCACTTGATCAGCCTTTACTTCCCTAGCTGATATCACACAATACAGCTGCTGGTTTCTGCTGTGAAAAGGTTTCCAGTTTCACACTATCCAGAAAGAAGATACTCCAAAACCCTGTGCTACAACATGCAGGTGCTTCTTGACAGCCTCTCCAACAATAAGTAGGCACAGCTCTAGAAAAAAACGAATGGATCTTGCAATTCTTCGTCTCTCATCACATCTGTGTCTGTTCCTGCCACATCTTTTATTCCGCCCTCTCCCTCTACAGCCTTTCCCTTATCCATAGAAGAAACCCTCTCTTTGGTAAAGATGAGGCTTTCATAATCCACTTGCTGATGAGAAAAACAGCAATGGGAGTAAGCACACGTGCCTTTTTCCTTATGTGTTTTTAGGATGCCACAGAATTTTCCTTCAGCTCTGACTGAATGAATCTGAACACTGGAAAGATACAGACAAGCATCAGGATGCCTGCTGTAACCAAACAAGCATTGATGCTCAGTGTGGGGATGCTGGGAGAATGTTATATATAAGAAGTCATACTAAATGCTAAAGCTCAAATTCCCCAGAGTTTTACAGGTCTTTTAAATATCACAGCTAATTATATCCAACACCCAGACTTTCTGAGGCAACTATAAATATACAACAGATGTCACAGTTTAATTATATTGGTTCTTGAAGTTTCTTTTACTTTGAACTTCATGGGTTCAAATTTTAAGTGTAGATTCCCAACAAGCAAGAAGCTACTGTTCATTAGGAGTCCTATCCTGCAAGGTGTTGAGCATTTGCACAAACTTCAATCATCTGGGAACAGTAAGTAAAAGAGATGAGGAGCACAACTTGTAGGATCAGGCCCTGAGAATGGAAGTGCAATGCAAACTGCCAGACTGTCCAAGACAGTATCTTCCTATGAGCACAGTAAATAGTCTTTAGAGCAGTCTGAGAAGGGAAGGAATAGAAGAACCCCTTCCCACAAAACATGTACTTGCCATTCAATGCTTTGCTCATTTGCCATCCAACAGATGGCTCTGTTGCCATCCAACATTTTGCTCCTACTGAGCAAAAAGTCACATGGCCTTCATGGAATTTGTGAGTCACTCAAGTTAAGAAGTCCATGTAGTCCAGTTGCCTGGAGGATAAACTTTTCCTGGTGAAAAAGAAGGAAAGGGAAGGAGGTGAAATTAAAGGAACCCTCTTTCCTATAGGACAATAATTCTGGATTAGTGATGGGAGTAAAAGAGAAATTGCTAGTCATTTTCTCTCTGGAAAAAAAAAAAAAGAGTACAGACAAAGGACAATAAAACAAATAGACTCAAGGGAAGAAACTGAAGTTGTTATTCAGTCCTTATCCAGACAGTCTTACTGGTATGTATTGGATTTTCATCACTGAAAGGTTGAAAAAAAAAGTATAAAAGGATTTGCTCCTGAAAAGTCAGAGAATTCGCTGTATAACAACCAAAACTATTATCTTAACACTACTGCTACCACCGTGCCTATGAGCCTCAGTCACAGAAAAACCCCACTGTGCTAAACCCTATCCAAGGACAGAAGAAATAGTTCCCAAATGAGCATGAAAGCAAGGAGAGCATGCTGTCTCTGTTGTCAGGCTGTCCTAAGCCTGGCTTGACCACTGCAGACACCAGTGCACAAGGAAAGCTTTAAGGAAGGTTTTGATAGGGGTAACAAGTGTTGGTGGAGAGCTCCTCCCAAACATCAGAACTAGCATGAGTCCGAACACCAACATGGGCATAGGAAACTAAGTCCAGCCTAAATGGATGGAAATTCTGACACCTCAATAATAAATGAGAGAGGAAAGATGAGCGGTACTAGGCTTGGATAGGCCATCAAAGGGAAGGTTAGAAATATAACGTTTAACCAAATGGCCAGCGCAGGGAGAAACATAAAGAGAGAAGTGACATAGCCAAAGGGACAGAATCCAGGTTTAGATCCAGGCCTGTCTTCTCTCATGACACCCAGGCTGAGAAAAAGTCACTCTGCTTACAAATCTTGCTCATAGGTAGAAGGGCAGTGCCCTCTCATAGGGAACAAACCCAAAGCAGGACACACTGAAGAGCTTGCATGGGAAGATTAAAAGCTCCACATAAATAAGGATCAGCCTGAGCTAATGATGACCTCTATCCCTGACAAGGTGACCAAAACTGCAGCTTAGACAGAAGATGATGAGTGCAGAGGTAAGTATGTGAAAGCAGAAAAGTCATTATTTATGGAATATATTACTTTTTGGCTACATACAGATATAAAAGAGAAAGGAGAGAGAGCAGACAACCACAGCACCAAGAAATGCAGAATGTGGGGCAGAAGAATAACCCACTTAAACACTGTCTTGTAGATAAAGAACAATAGAAATCTTTAAAGTAGACATGTCCAAGAAACAGCGGTCCCACACAGCCAAAAAGCACACACCCAGAAATAAACAAGGTTTGAAACATTCTTTCCTTTATGATTCACCAGTGCACTCCAGACCATGTACCAACATTGTGTGTAAGTCAGAAGATTGCTCCTAAAACTTAGCAGCTTTGGCCACAGCATCGTTCCCTAGGAAAAAAAAAAAAAAAAAAGATCAGTTGATTAAGAATCTGGACCTAACCACCTTTTCCCTGGCTACATTCCCAGCCAGCAGCAGAGAGATGTTCCTAGAGCTGCCATCACAAGCCAAAGGCCATCCTCTAGCAGAGAATCCCCACAGCAATAGCAGGCTGTGTTTGCCCTGCATCATCAGCATCCTGAGAGTCCAGACCAACCTCTGCACCACAGCCTGATTCTGAACACCTCAAAAGCACCTGGGCATCCAAACCCAGGCACAAACACACCACCAGAGAAAGAGAAACGCACTCAGTGAAGCAAATAAATGAAAAATGAAGTTCAAATCGATGCCATAACTGATGTGAAGGCTATTACAGGGAGTTTTGTGGGTTTTTTTGTGGTATTTATGTGGACCATTTTATTTGATCATCATTTTATAAATGGTTTCTATCAGTACATATGACTGACTGATTACAGAGTATGCAATTTCACTGCATCAGGCTACTCCCCACAACACATACCAATACAAATTACTTTCTGGTAAGATTTATGAGTTTTTCCTCATTCCCGTTGTTTTACAAAAAACGGAGTTTTAAAGCCAATCAGCTCGTGACATTCCTAAAAACACACCTACCAAGATATTCTTAAGATAACCCAGACTTCAAAAAACCCAACAATTAGACAGTTATGAAAAAGAGCAACACTCAGTCATCTGAAAAGGCATATGCTAATCACCAGCTGGAATCAACAAAGAACTTTGTCAACACACATATTTTCAACACATTTCAACACCAGGTACCTAGAAAGCTGTCCCTCCAAGGCTGTACAACCCCTCAGCTTTCACTGGAGTGACAGCTATGAACTTTTCACTTAGATATGGTCCTTAGCCACATATGCTCACAGCACTTACTTACATATGCCTCACTGCTTAACAGTGAAGTTTAACTAATATTTCCACAATTTCAAACTCAGTAAGAATTAATTACTTACTCAGTCTCTTACTCAGTTTTTCTAAATTTGGAATTTCTTACTGAGTTTGGAATCCTGAATCACTAAATGCTCCCAAACACTTAACATTTAGGATTTTCTTTTCTACACATATATGTGTTACATATTGTAAAACATACAAGAAACAACCTTGTGCTTGGCAGAAAAGAACTGCTTGTCTAACAATAGTGAGGACAAAAACCTACATTGCTCAGGCAAACTGCTATGAAATAAATTTATTCTAAATGGGTAGACTGATTGCTCTCATGGTTACACACAAAAACTTGCTCGAAGTGGACAAACAGTATGTTGCTCAAAATAATTTTCCCATCTAACTCTACTCACTGCTCAAGTAGTGAATAGGAGGTTTTCTACAGATCTGTTTTTATCTTCTTATCTAATATCCTGCAGGGGAAATAAGCTTTCTATTTTCTTCAGAGTATGGCCACAGTGAAGAGACTTCAAGATATATCTTATAAAAGGACCTCACAGAGGCATGAGAGCCTTGAAGCTATCTACATTTATGCATCAACATTTTATTTCAGTAAAGACTCTTCTTTNTTTTTTTTTTTTATGGCAGATGGACCCGAAATACCTGTATGTAGGTTCAGATATGGATTCACTGCTTGAATTTAGTCATCTTATTTTCTTCTACTCTTCCAAAGCATGCCATTCCAAAAGGATGATGTCATGACTATTTTTGGTGATAACAGTATGTAATTCTGTCACTTTCCGGTTCTTTACCATACTCACACATCTAATGTCCAGGTAGCGACACACTGAGTGCAGGTGTGTTGGTTATTATCACATGCTGGTTTATTCTTCCTTCACTTTCTAGGGAAAAGCACCATGCAGAATCCTCAAGGTGTAGGAAGGAAAGAGTACTGATGATGCAGGCTAATATGCATTCATTTTATAGCAGGTAACAGTAACAGAATCACAAAAAAAATGCAGTGGATAAAAACCTCAAGCAACTATATAATCCATATTCTGCCCCATGAAAGAATCAGCTGTTCTTCCTGACAAAGTCTAGAAAGTCTTTATTGTCTTTCAGTGAGCCCCACTGCCTCCTTATGTAGTATCTTAGTTTGCTCCATTTTCTTGATTATCTAGTACCTGTCCCAAATCCTTCTTGTTGCAAATTAAGGCCACTCATTTAGAGAAGAGATTTTTTTCCTCCTTTTAAGAGTGTCATTATTTCCTCACTACGTGGGTGGCTCATACTCTCCCTTCACCACTTGCTCAACAGAAGTCTGGATAGCTTTTATTCCCTCAAATTCCCTTACCACCAGCACTGTGCTTCAGCAAATTCTCCTCATTTTTCAAAAAGCCCCATAAATCTTCATCTATCTGATCTTGCTGGTGGGCTAAGCTGAAAAAAGGTCTTCATCATAAAGTTTTCTATATTCTTCTCCCTTTCCACACCCATGAGTCTAACTCATATTTTTGGATTTCAAAGCAAGTATAAATACTACTAATAAAAGGGGAAAAACCTACTTCTTTATTTACATCTCACTTCTCTGAGCAAGTGATATTCCATTTTACCCCAATTCACACACAGTTATCCAAAACGGTAAGTCAGTCATACTGTTTGTCCCATACCAAAGTTTCCAGTTCCTTTTATTTATTCCATCACTTCAGTATATTCTTCACCTAAAAGTCTGGTTTTTCTAGGCTTTCTTCCTAGCATGTATCATACTGATAGAAATTTTCCCTTGGGACATTCAAAACTCCATTTTTTAAAGAGCTTTAATTTTATGTGACTCAGTTCAGAGAAAGAAAAAGGTTTAAAATTTCTGCCTTGATATAACTCACTCACTTCCAGTCCCTCCTACATAAACAGAAAGTTATAAAAAGCCTAATTTACACACAGTATTTTTTTGTCTGCCTGTTCAATGTCATTATAATGTTAACATTATAATGCTGTTGAAAGGCAGGCGTTGCCAGTAATGGGCAGAGTGGAAACATTAATGTGACAGTTTATTAATGAATTCCATCTCACAAACCCTAATGTAACAAAAAGAAGCATAAATAAATGCCTGATCTGTGGAAGTAATATATGGCCTTCACACTGAGACATGGGTCCACTTAAATTTCTTGGCAATTTTAAGTTCAGGCTGCTAACACTTTGGAGGATAATATACTAGCTAAAAGCTTTAATGGTTTAAGGTTGGTTTGTGCTTGCATTTGATTTTCAGTGAAGCTCATTACTATTGGAAGGTGCTGGATCAATAGTGCTGTTTTTTAGCATATTTACCTTAGACTTTTCCCCATGGTCTTATCCACATGAAACACAATTCAGCTTAGCTAGTACTTAGCCCTTGCTGGTTTCTCAACTTCTGGGGACCAATCCTAATTAAAAAATAACATAAGACACTAAGCATAAGATAGTTTGTTGGCTATAGGGAAAGTCCAAAAGTGATCTCCCAGCTCTAAGCTGGCAATATTTACAGCTCTGTGCCCCCTTGCCCCAGTGACCCATCCTCACTCCTGTGCTGTCCCTTCCCTTGTGCTGACAGACAAGGCTGTGCCTGCATGTGGGGAACCAAAGGGGAGAACTGGGTTAAAAGAAACCCGATCATCACACTTGCACTGCCACAAGGCAAGGGGCTGTATGGGAAGGAATAATAGGCGAGGGGGCCCAGCTGTCCTGGCTTCCTCCCTGGTTAAGGTACTCTTGAAAATCTAATGTCCATTTACTGCTGAAAATCAGATAGGATGAATCCAGACCTTCCTCATTTTTTCTCTCTTGTACATACAACAGACTGAAAGAGAATTGTACTGTTCAGCTTGGACATTTTTACATGGGGTGAAAGAGAACTGAGCATTCCTTGTCATAATCACACACAGATGTTCCATATTAAAAACTAATATTTACTGAAATACTTCCAAAGTTGCATCAGAACTCCTCAGAGTGTGTTAAAAATAAGCACATGCAAAATATTACATTTAGCTGGGAGCCAGATTCCTTCACCAAAACTACAGACAACTACACAACTGTTTCTCTGCTAATGGTGAGCCAAATCAGTCCCCTTCCTCTAAACACCTCTGAACTCTGGGACTGGTTTTATCTCAGACTGTATTTGGCCAAACAATTGTTACCCTCCAGTGAGTACATGACCACATACAAAAAGTTCACGGCATGATCAGTTTATTACATGAAGAAATGTAATAAGCTGTGATTTAAATTTAATAGCCTCAGACAAATTTGCCTGTTTGTTCAACAGAGTGAACTTTTAACCTCCCCTCATTTACACAGATCCAAGATTCCTACACTGCACACAGCAATTCAAATTGCCTCAGCAATTAAAAGAATCATAGAATGGTTTGGGTTGGAAGGAACCTTAAAGATCATCTAATTACAACCCCCTTGCCATGGGTAGAGACACTTTCCATTAGACCAGGTTGCTCAAAGCTCTGTTCAACCTGGCCTTGAACACTTCCAGGGAGGGGGTATCAACAATTTCTCTGGGCAACCTGCTCTAGTGCCTCACCACCACCATGAGAAATATTTGTTTCCCCTAATAATGATAAGCAACAGCAACGACAACAATAATAATAATAATAATTCAGCACATGTGTTTCTGATAAGACAGATAAATCGGATGGCCTCAAATTCCTATTTGATGAAGAGACCATCATATGACAAATCCAGCAGAATCAAGTATCTGTCTGAAACCCAGGGAAAGCTCTTGATTTACAACACTAAGTGGATGTCTGCCATGATTTTCGCACACTTTGCTATCTTGGCTGACCTCTCCCAGATGTATTTTCTGCACATCAACAGATTTCATGTGTTTTTATATATGGTGACAACAGGGAATTAATAAATAATATATCTTCACTGAAATATAACTGCCATGTCTGAGCAGTTCGGGCTCCAGGCTTGATCTGCAGCAAAAGCCAGACAGCTCAAGTTTATTGCAGCTCTCCCCACTCTGCAGCTACACTCCTAAAACAACCCCACTTGTACTCAGCTGCCCAGATGTGGAGAGCTCAAGCTAATGGTACTTAAATACAGGTATGAAATATTGCCCCTCGTCAGAAGAGTTACAGTCACGCACGACAAATTTAGGTAGGTAAAAGTGCACAAAGTACATCAGATAAAGCGTGTAAGTGAACACTTTGTTTCAAAAAACAATGATCAACTTGTCCGCTTTGTGTTTGTTTTGTCAATTTGTCTTCAGCGTCATTCATGGCCATCACATGGGAATGTCAAAGAGCATTCACAGACTGGAATAACAATGCACTCTTGCAATTCCAGGCCATGTTCCCTGCACTCCTTACACTGTTACTTTAGGGACTACTAGTTTTCTGTTTAGGTACTAAATATAGAAGTCAAGCTTGATGGAAATCCTTCTATTCTTTCTTGCTTCTCAAACTGCCTGAACTGTTATCCTGGGTCAGAAATCATAGGAGAAATAGGATTTGCTCTAGACCCCAGATGTGCAATTCTAGCCTTTAGCATGAAAAAGGAGAACTATAGGGGAATTTTCAAAGAAGCAAGTACGCATTTGATACTTTGGTCTTTTCATCATCTCCATCTCCTTTTCCTCTTCTGAAGTTTCTTTTCTATGTTTCCTGATCATCTACACCAAAGACACTGTATATTGCATGGGACACCTCAAAGGGTCTGATCTGAAATCACCAGTCACGGACTGATGCTAAAAACTTCTTTCTCTGCACAGCTCAGACACAGCTTGCTCCGAAAATCACCAAAAACCACCATCTTCTGCCTGATTACAACCATAAGACACCATCTGAGACAGTAATTGAGACTAGACTCCCTTGCTACTACCTCAGATTCAACAGATTTGCATCTTTCTGCCCTGTAAAAAACATGTCATAGCTCACACAAGAAAAGCTGCTCAAAATCCTAAATCATGCCCCATCAAACAGCCACATGGGGTAAAATTTCTCAGTATGCATGAAAAATCTTATCATCTTTAGTACCTTAGGTGCTCAGAGCAACTTCTAAACTTACTTCAAATATGCCATGTGGACACCCCCACACAAGTGATTCATAATCTCTTAAAAATTTTTAAAATACTTAGGAAAAAGTTAACGCAGCCACCAAGGTACAAGAGCCTTGTATTCCGTGGGTGTGAGAACCACAACAGACAGCCAAGACCTCCTGGCACAGAGAAAGAGAATCCTGTAACTCTCTTCACTCAGATGTACAATCTTTGCAATGAGAGATGGGAAAGTCCAAGCCGTCTCCCAGTCTAACAAGAAGGATCATTCCCCTGGGCTTACCCACCCATCAGTTTCCAATTACTAAAGACATGTATTCTTGTACCTCACATCCTGGGAAAGAAACTGTTGGTGTAATCAATCTCACAGCTATGTACATTGTCCACTTGCTCAGTCAAAATTTTTGCTTCCTTTGTCTCATTCCATTACTCCTAAACACCACTCTCAAAACATCCTTCTATGAGGAGTTCTGCACTCCCCTCCTATGCCTTCTAAACATCATATTTGCAGTTCCTAATGAATCACACAGTTCTTCTCTACTGTTAATGTTGTACTTTGGCCATTTTGGCTTCCACTGCTATTGCCAGTGATGTCATCTCCCAAGTGAGCTAGGTGGAGCTAAGGTAGAGAAAACTCTGTTAAGAAAAAGTAGAAAGAGAATTCCCAGGTTGCCACTCCATGGACAGTGTAAATTATTCTGCCTTCTGAGAACTTTGTAACAAAAGGAAAGTACATTCTTCCAAGTCCTAGAAAAATCCTACTGAATTCTTCCTCCTGTGATTTGTCCTTCCATCCTTTCCCAGAAAGAACCATGATATAGGAGGCAGCTATGTCTTGGTAGGGCTAGTGGTCTTATTTCTTTTAATGTTCTCCTTGCCATGGATATGTATGAGTCAAGGAAATGCATGCTGGAATAGGGAGCAAGTTGGTCTATAAGAATTATGCAAAAGATCAGGGACAGTTAGGGCAGACCTCTGAAATCCAGGGCAAGGCCAGACACGAGGAGTGAGTTACAAAACACACTCTTCCACACTCACAGGCTAGCAGGGTTCGCTCTGAGCAGTCTTTCCTGAGGAGAACTGGGACAACTCCTGATGATACATGAATGCCCAAATGCTGGAGCAGACAAATCCACCCACTCTGCTGAGCAGAGGACAGCTCCGATGGTGTAGCCATGTGCCTGGCTGAGTGCAGTTAAGTGCGTGCTAATACCCTATGCACGCACTGGGAACTGTAATGGCTCTTTGTGAGATGTTTTCCAGATACCTCCTGACTCTTCCACAGAGTCGGCAGCCCTCATTAACATTTTAATAAATTTGGTCAATAATTGCAGCAAAAGCCCCAATGCTCTGATGCAGTGCTAAGCTGAAAAAGGACAGGGAACAGCACTTGACTGGAGCGCATCCCAGAGGTACACAGGGCCACCTCTACACTTGTAAATCTGGTCAAGCTCCACCTAAAGATCATAGTCATCCTTTTGAGAAATCCCATGAGTTGGAGTTGCCGTTCACCAGAGCCAGAAATGTTTCACCGTCTGCTCCTAGCAGTCAGTCAGTGACTGAGCTGCTCCAGGGAAAGGGTTGCAGTCGGGCAAAGGCAGGCAGAAATCCCAGGAGCCTGGCAGCACATCTACACAACAGCCAGCTTCCCAAAAGGTCCAATAAGCAAATGTGCAGACATGCAGAAGGGTCTGCAAAGGCAAGGTCATGTTGTCCTCTAATCCACCAAGGCCTTGTTTGTTGCCTGTGACAGGCCCTAAATTTCATGTTTATCTTAAGACAAACCAAATAAGGTAACTTAACATGATAAACTCTTTCCAGTGTTGCAAAGCTTTCCTTCTGTAGGAGAAAGACAAAACATATGTGTGTCTTGAAATGAGAAAAGGTCTTGCTGTTCTTGTAGATCAAAGCTTTTCTCCTTCTTTACCCAGGATCTTTCAAAGGAGTCCCAGTGCAGGTGAAATGCCAGATACTTCTACAATACAAAAGGTAGCATCAAAATCAGCTGTGGACCTGCTGGTAACTATATGCCCTATGCCGTGCTTCTCCCAACAGCTGTATTTTGCTTTATTGGCCTGGTAAATTACCATGTACAGTCTCCTCTATTCCTCTGTTACTTTTCCCCTTAATGGCTGCTGAAAAGAGATCCCGAGGAACGGAGAAGCTGTGAATGTTCAGCCCACATGCATGATTGTTTATACTAGCTAACATTTCTTCCAGAGATACTCTCCTTTTTCTTGAGTGAACAATAGAAATATGTGTAATCAAATCTGATGTCACTATGACTGGCTGATTGGGCAAATTATATAAGCTTTTATACACTACTGGACTCCATAGAATAAAACCATTTTTCTTCTTTTTTAATATATGTAAACATTTAAACTTTTTTTTAAGATCAATTCCTCATATGCAAATCTCTGTCACTAGTTTGTTTCTCCCATTTTCTCTCGTTTTCAGGTTTAAATCATTCTGTAAGAAAAATAACTGCTGGTGGTGGTTTTTTAAGCTACAATATCCAATTTTATAGGAAATTATTCTGAAAGTGTACAAAGGAGGACCTAACCACTCAGACATGCTAAAAACTGAGATTCATACTTGTACCTTTAAAGTCCCCCATCAAATACAAAACAGTTTATACTATTTCTCTATCAAGTATCTCCTCTCTGAATAGTTTAGGCTGCAGAAATTTTCAGTCATCCCCTGCTGTAAATCTGCAAGATTTCTATCGATATTTCGCTGTAATTGTAAGCAGAGTCCAAACTCTTTGAAGTAACAACTAAAGAACTTCACAAAGAACATCTCTCTGGACAAAAATATTGCTTTTCTAAGTGTTACTTTTCTGTAGTGCAAAGTACTTCAGAAAGAGTAGCGGTAATTGTGGCATCTAATAAGTTAACTCCACCTGCCAGGTAAAGAGTTTAGGAAAAAATCATGCTGTCCAACATGTCCAACATGTTGAATATTTTTTCTTTCCAGAGGAAAATTTCTTTGCTTTAAAGCATCTGATGATATCTGCTCTCTTTTCATATTCTGACACCTGCTCTGACATTCCAGTACCTTGTACTTTGCAAGTGTGTGACAAATTTAGTTTTTGACAAAAGCAAAGGCATCCTTTAAAGAAATTCACTCCTTCCATTTGGAATAAAACATAATATCTACAGCTGAGTCTCTAGTGGACTTTTACCATCACACACTAAGAAAAGTGCCCTCATATGAAATTCTGACTTGAAGGTTTGAGTTTAAAAGCAGGTTTGTCCCTAAAACACAAAAATGGACATTCACAAATGCATGCAATTTATAGAATAAATGTATTGCAATGCTTGCTGTGTTTTACTTGCACATAAGCTACTTACTGTGATAGGAAAAAACGGGGAATTTAGGTATTTTCTATACATATAATACATATAGTATATCCATAGGTACATTATATATAGTATAAGCCCCCTGAAAACATCAATGTCAAAAATAAACAACAGCACTGTTAAAAAAAAAAAACTGATGAAAAAGCCATGTAAAAAGTCAGAACAAACTAAACCAAATGTTTTCACTGGAGTAATGTCAAATTTGTTTTTTCTTCTGACAGCTTATCAGAAAGTGATACAAATAGCAACTCAAAATCTGTTTTTATTTTAGTAGTTTTTAATGATAAGGAGTAAATGGTAAAAAAATGTAATGTAAAAGATGTTCGTATTTATTCATGTTGGGTCACAGCCAAACTCAACTATAGACTTGGACTCCAAATATGCCAACGTTTAGACATAGAAGAAAACAACACTAATCATTCTAATTTTAATAAAATTATTTCTAACTTCTGTTCCACTTCTGGCTTCTTCTGGGAATTGGATGAAGAAATTCTGAAATAGGCATATCTGTACCATCCATTTATACACTTACACAGGAAGGGAACATACTACACTCTGCAATGTGCAACAGGACTGTGAGTCAGAACTGCAACTGGAACCCCAATTTTGTACTTCCAGACCTTCAGCTATTTTAAACACGGCCTTAACACTAAGTTGGCACGAGATTTTGCATTTCTAATATAAGACTCAGTACTCAAACACAACACTATTTTCAGGAGCTGTGTAAGGAAGCAAAAACTTTTCTTTAGCCTTGCTACTACTGCCTGCCCGTATTAGTTTTGTGGGGAGCCAAGTAAAAGATGTCTGACTTTGCTGGTAAGGATCCTTGCATCCACCAGCTTTGTGGTTGCACCTTCCCCACCCCTGCTGCTCCCTGGCACTGCTTGTGGGCTTGCATGGCAGTCCCATGGCTTTCCACCTGAGTTCTGACCCCAGCTGATCTCGTACATGCAAGCTCTAGCAGAATCTTGCCATAACAGCAACAGGGCTCAGGAGTCTTCTTTTCATCCACTACTATTTTCCCAGGGATGCACTTTCTCTCCATATAAGGAAAAAGGAGGAAGAATGCAGCTGTTGCAGAGAAGGCTGTCAAATCCTGTGGTCACCTAAATGACCACTGCACTGAGATCTAGAGCTGAAAACCTCTCTGCTGCTGTCTGGAATAGTGAATCTTAACATCTCTCTTCTTCTGCTATGCCTTAACAGCTTCCATGAAAGGGTAAGTACCTCAGAGAGCAAAGTCACTATAAGCCTGGATGATAAAAACACATTCAGCAAGAACATCTCATACCACTTCCCTCTCCCTGTTGGCATTAAGACAACCATGTGCTTTGTGTTTTAAGGACTAAAAAAGCATATCAAAAATCCCAAGCACATTATTTTCACATCTTATTTGCATAACAGATGAATAGTTTTTAAACAAAATCACATCAGTAGCCCATTACCATCCATATTAAGACACTGTGAGGACATGCTCTACAGCACAAAAGAGGAAAATCTCTCACTTCTGAGATATATATCCTTCCCTTGACCCCTACCTACACTAGACTAAAGGTAAAAGAGGCATGAACAGAGTCAGGAGGTCAAAGCAACCACATATCTCATGACACAGAGCAGACACTTATCTGTGTTCACTGAGACCCTTCACATCACTGGAATGGCATCCAGATGACAAGGACTGTCAAGAAGCAAGCAATATATCTATCTGCTTACTGTACTTACAAAAACAAAATTATAAAAAAGAAAATGGAGAGGCTATCAGAGGAGCACAGTCCCCGCTGGAAAACTATTCCAAGCAGTGCTTAAATTTTGCTATAGTGTTTACACCTTGGACAAGCAGCTTCACCGTGGAGAAGACATGAACAATATGCCATAGGAGAGACTCACTGAGATCCATGCTAATTATGTGGGGCAAGGGGAACCACATTTACCTTCATCTTCATTGGGAATGGGAAATCACTGTTTATCCAACACATGCCTCACTGAAGCAATGAGCCTACTAAAAAAGTGAGCATCAGCTCACCTTGCAAGTGCTCTTGCACTCCACTAGGAAACCTGGAGCAACCTTGAGGAGCCTTTCCATGATACCCTTCAGCTGTGGGACTGCAGATTAGTTTTCACTCCCTCATGTGTGTGACACACAGCAGACAACCAGGCCTACAAAGTGAGAGGGGTTCAATGTTCCACTTAATCAGGTTAGTGCTGATACTTCATGTTCAGACAGGATGTTTTACTCAGAGACCCACATCACACTGCATGAATACTAAATTCAAAACCCCATTACATGCCTCTGTAATGGAAAATTCCTTTTATTGCACAGAATTATACAGGCTTGAGAGAAGGAAAGTCCAGTTATAAATAATTCACCCAAATAATGAAACAATCTTGAGACCTGGAAAGAATGCTTCATATACGGTTCCTTCATGAAAAATGGTCTCTATTTGTCTTTTCTTTGCAACTCAAACTTTTTTTATTTTTTCAAAGCAATGTCTATTTTTTGTCAAAATACCCCATAAAATTATTGAATGCCAAATTATTTTCTTAGCCAACCAAAATGCTATTTTTTTAAGGCATTGGTCCATATAAACACAATCTTTGGCTGACTTTCTTAAAAACCTTCGAAGAACCTGTTGTGCTCTCCAGCTCATCCACTTGAGGAACGAGTGGGAAGCTCAGCAATCTATCCATTGCTTTCCATCTCCACCACAAGTATTACTACACTGGGACACACAGCAAGGTCTTAGTTATATGCTGAGCTCCCAGGCATTCAAATATAACTAGAATGCCCCCACACTGCTTTTTGCCACTGTGCAACAGAGAGCTAAACTTTCCCCCAATATATTAAAATTTGGGTTCTGTAACACCAAAGTTCATAGACTCCAACCCTTGAAACACCCTAAGGAAATAGTATAAACATTTTACTGAACAGAGACAGATTTGGGCCTTCAGACGCTGCTCCTGCAATACAGTAGCAGCTACAGAGCATCACAGAGCCTGCATATATTTGTGCAGTGCCACCATCTTTGTCCTTGGCATAGGGGTAAAGTCAGGGATAGAGGTGTGACCGAGGCATTCTGTGCTCCAGAAACAGAAGCAGCTGGGTACAGCATCTGCAAGAGCACCCACAGGGGCTGCTCTAATTTAAACTGGCCCCTGAGCAGCTCAGAAGCTGAGGAACAGAAGCAGAGATGGCCTCAAGCCACTGTTGTACTCTCTTCCTGAAACTGCATCTTCTGAAGCACAGCAGAAAATAACAGCAGATTGTATGAGGGCCAGGAATGAAGCCAGACAGAACAAAGTCTCATTACCAAACAGTTTCTTTTACCCAGACACCAAGAAAACCCAAAATTGCAGCCCTGCTGCAAGTTAGCATTGCTTGATGTGTCAACTAAGAGGAAGCAGGAAATGTCTCAGCTTCTAATAATGTTTCTCCCAGCACCAGTACAAATAATGTCATTTCACTTCCACAGCATTCTTTTGGAACTACCCACTGGAAACCAAGAGCAGTCTCTTGCACACAGAACTGCTCAAAATTTGAGTTTTGATCATGGTATCATCCCATCATTGTCAAAGCAATCACTTTGGGACTTTTCCTAGTCAGAGGAAGAAGGTTTAACAGGCAACAAGCAAAGAACTTCACTATATCTTACAAGTAAAGAATCTCACTCAAGCACAGTGCACTGATAGCAGATTGCATGTCTGATGGATTAGACTGGCTGCTAACTGAAACTGCTCTTCCCTAATATGCTTTTCATGGGGAGAGTTGGGAACAGGGGAAAAGGGAGAGAGGAGCAAAGGGGAAGAAAAAAACATTTATCCCACAACACAGTGAACACACAGGAGCTGAAGAAGGAAGCTAGAAAGTCTCTCATGACCAACACAAGCTTTAAGACAGTCTCCTGGGCATTCAGGGCTGCTGGTGAAAGGCTTTGGCAAACCCAAAGGGGAGGAATGTTTTCTTTCATGCCACTGCTGACTGCTGCACATCTGATGGTGGGGCACAAGATCCAGCTTAGCAGAGTTAATTTCTCATTTGGAATCACTCACTTCTGGAATGGGAAGGAACGGGATAGCCTCCATACATGTCTCCAGATGCAATCCAGGTTCAAGGTCACGCAATGTTCAGGATTTTACTTCAAAGTAAATCAGAGTTAGTTTTCTCCTGTAAATTTAAAAAAGATTCTCTGGAGATACAGGTTTCAAGAGCCTTCTGTGATCCACAGCATTTCTGGGAAATATCGTGTGTTTTTGGGCCTAATTACTGACAGATGCAAACACAAATAGATCCCTGCTCTCCAAATAATTTTAAATAGAAATGCTGGTTTTATTGGCCAAAATAGTCTCAAAAACTGAGTCTACAGCAGCTGCAGTGTGCAACTGAAAGCACTTCTCTAGTCACCTCTGTTCCCTTTCAGTATTGGTCACCCTGCCTCTCCTTGCCAGCACTCTACCCTCATATGGATGTTGCAAGAGGAAGTGCATCAAATCTTCCAAGTGGTGTGGTAGTCGAGTAAACAAGTCTTTACCTTGAAACACAAGAATTTGTTTTGAAAGCAGAGTGGGCTTTTGTCTATTTATAACAAATAAAAAGCAACGAAAATAACTAAAATGCCAATTTTTATGGTTTGGACTGGAGGGGTAACTAGACATTTTGCAAATACAAGAAGGGTAAGAAAGCTGTATTTTAGCCTAATTAATCAAAACTAACGAGTCCCTAAAACTTTATGTTTCTCTCAGTCAACAAACTATCAGCAGTGACACTATAGTAGCCTCTCTCCATCAAAGAGCAGCCATGGGGCCATCTAATGACACTGCGATGTGAGTGACTCAGAGTTTTTCCATAAAGTAAAGCCTGCCTAAATTTCCAGACCAGATGGTTGAACTGTGAGACAATCCATCAGATGGCTCTGAAGTGTTTAATACAATTAAGGATATGCAATCTGGAAATGCCCTGGGCTCAGACAATTTGTCCACAGATTTCTGTAAAGCTTTTAGAAACAAACCCACACAGTTTCCTTCTGAACAAGCTTAATGATTTTTTAGCCAACAGCAGGGGGATCAGCCATTAAGGGAAGCAAACAGAATCCTTGCTTAATGCCTTCTTACCCCTGTAACGGGTAAGACAACAAAGGAGCAGAACATCATCTCAGGAAGAACTTCTTCACTTAAGCATTGGAATGGACTGCCCTGGGAGGTGGTGGAGGTGTTCAAGAAACAACTGCACATGGCACTTTGTGCCATGATCTACTTGACAAGGTGATGATCGGTTGATGGGTGACCTCAATGATCTCAGAGATCTTCTCCACCCTAAATGATTCTGTGACCAACTCTTGAGAAACCCCATGAAATAGGATCTGGTTTTTTAATACCAAATGTTTTATGTGCATAATGTTATTCATCCAAGCAAAGGAGTCATTCAGCCTCTCTACACTCCTCAATTATACCTGTACAGATAGGAAAACCGACACACATTGCTCCACAGTTTGTCCCCATCAAGGAAATGGTGGGAGAACAGAACATATTAGACCCACCTGCCTTTTCTCACCCTCTTCTCCTTTTCTTTGTTTTCCATGTGCACCACCAACAGCCTAAGGAAGCAGCTGCCAAACTCTCAACATTTTCATAAGCTCAGGAAGACAGCTTGCCTTTGACACCAGGAGAGACACAGGAGAGACACACTGAAGGCAACAAGCCTACACTTCCCACTTCAGAACAGCAGAGCTGAGTGGAGAGTGACTGTGAACAGAATCACACCAATACATAGTCCTAACTGCCCTTCTTCAATCATCTCACCAACACAAGTATCTCCTTACCAGGAACAGGAATACCTGGTAGCAAACATCCCACATGTGACACCTCTCACACATATATTTTGTCTACTGTAGACTGGAGGGAGAGGCTTCCTCCCTAAACATACACTCACAGACTGGCAGAGGAAAGGAAATGAATGGAGGGGAGGTTGAGCTGTTGTAGCACAAAGCTAAATATCAGTACCACAGGTGAGTTCAAGATCTCCTGTTTCCAGGAGTGCTTTGTGATCTGTTAAAGGGCTGCAGGGAAATGACCACACCACCACAGTGGCTGTAGTTGTTGGTGTTAAGTCACAGAATCATTAGTGTTAAAAGGGACCTTTGGAAATCATCTAGTTCAAGCCCCCTCCTCTCCAGACTGAGCTTCCCGGCCCATAATATTTCCTTTGGACCCTGTGGTTCATGACAGAGGCTGTTGTGCAGCCACACAAGTCCCACTCTTGCAGCTCAACAACCAGAAGGGAAAACATGCACTGCTGAGAATTGTATTGCAAACTGTATTTCTTGCCCATGCTTAGATGAACAAACATAGGCCTTATAGATTAGCTTCAGTTCCTGGCTCCACCAGCTCCTGGGTGTTTGTTTTCATATGTTTCTTTTCGGCTTCAGGTATTGATTTGTTATATATCTACGCACACAGGGAATATCCTTTTCTATTGGGGAAGATACTCATGTAGCTATTCCTGTTTAAATGGCCATACACTACACTTGACAGCATACCTAAAAGCAAGAGAAAACCTCTTACTATATGTTTGATTATGTATAATAAATGGAGATTGTGCCTGTAAAAAACAGAGTGGGGAATTGGGTGTTAGAGTACAAAGAGAAAACAGGTCACAGGAGGCATTTCAGGGTGCAAGACCCCATCTACCTAATACCCTGGAAGATCAGAACTCAGTTGGTAAGTATACATTTAACAAAATAGGATCTCCAAGCCTGTAAATGCTACTCAATGGCACCTTACAGCCTTTAAAACCTGGGGTTTATGGCAGATCAAAACTAAAAAGATCACATTCAGTCCTGCCTTAAATATCTTGTTTTATCTCTCTCTCAGAATGCTGGAAGGATACAACACAACTTTCAGTGTTTGGGATGTTGGGCTTGCAAATGAATGCAAGACAAGTGCATAAGGATGTAACAGAAGCAATTAGGGGGGGACTGCACCCCTCCTTGCATTATGCAGCACATGAGTCCACTTGTATCAACCACAAGTTGGAAACCCTTCCTGCTCAAAACAAGTTACAAGCTGTCTCCTTCAGACTGGATATAGGATTAGCTCCCTTCCACTTGCTACAGCACCAATTCACCATAACACTTGGCTCAAGCTGACAAATGCAGCAACAGACACAAGGACTGCAGAAGCCATACCAGTTTGAAGCATCACTGTTCCCAGAAGAAGACTGACAGGTTTAAGGGGGTGAGAAATGACTTCCTACAACCTTACATACGAGCATGTGATTCCATTCTTTAGAGCTGTCATGCACTCTGAAATTCATAGCTTTCATGCAGATTATTTGTAAATTATTTCAGTAGATACTGGAACTTTCTTTAGTGTTACATAGGCAGTTGCACAAAGCTTGGCAGCACTTGAGATACATTCTCTAATTTCTCCAGTACTTACTTGTAATCTTCTGAGACATGACCTGTCTCACACATTGCTCATGAGCTCCCTGTGCTCCACGTGTCAATATTTCACCTTGCATGTAATGTCTGCCAAAAAACCCTACGCACAGCTCAGGTTCACTCTCAGCCTGCTATACCCCCTCACTTCCCAAGTTCGTGAAAAACACCTTCCCTAGGCAGTTGCTTCAAATAAATTCTTGTCTACAAATGCTTTGATAAATGGTCTGTATTACCAGCAGGATGTTATCTATTAGGTAGCATTACTGGTAATTCTGAGATTGGGTCTCCTGGTACACTTCCATGATGTTTTCTATTATTTAGCACAACTCCTGATGAAAGTCAGATGACAAAGATAAACAGTAAAAGGAAAATAAAGTCTCCATGCATTGTGCCATGGTCTTTCTTTCAGAGACAGATGGCAACTTGCAAAATGATGAGCTTCAAACTGTATGTGGCCCCGTGGGTTAGTGACACTACACATCATCAGCTACCTGGCCCTGGCAGAGAAAGGCAGGTGGGATTACACAGGGGAAAGATTTCCTTGGCCTTTGTATGTATGGGGTCGTATGGGAGTTGGAGAATCACTTCATCCTGCTCTAAATCTGTGTGTGACATTTCGGCTGACAAAGACATCTTATCTGGTTTTGATAACAACTCTGGACAAATTATCATTTGTGTGGTTTTATATATGCCAGATCTGACAGTTTCAGACAATGTTTCTTCCTGCAAAACAAGGACAATTTCAACCTCAGTGTGTAATTCAAATCTCATAATGTCATTGGACAATTGCAGATTAGAGCTCTGAAAAGGTCTCACTTTCTTCCCCCTGCTTCTGAGGTGAAAATGAAAGCCAGAGGGGAGCATTTGATGAAGATTTTGCTGATGGGATCACCTACAGCTTTCTCTACTTGTACTGATCACAGCTTATAAATTCAAACAAATAATTATTTTTATGAAACAGCATCCCACAAACCAAATTATTTTTCTATCCAGAAGTAGCTATGACATACAAAAAGGATATTAAGTGCAAGCAGTATAGTTTGAAATGTAAGCACCTCAAAAGAATGTTCAGTTCCTCAATTACATGGCTCAAATCATCATTTAAAATCATCAGCTTAGATTGTCATAGGCTCAGATGGTCATCTAGCATTGATTAGAACAGCAAAGTGTAAGGCAGGATCTGACCTTCACAATGGAAACATGAATGTCTACAACTTGCTCTAATTTGCTCCCAGAAGTAACTTTATGTTCTTCCTTTGTACTATGACCTGCTATGTAACTTATATAAATTGCTCACCCTCCACAAAGTATATCAGCAGGATGTACCATAGCTCTGTCTCTAATACAGGGACTAGCTGAATTCATGATCAGCCAGAAGAGCTTTGCCATGTTAACTAAGAGATTCCACATTTACAAAGCAGCATAACTCGTGCTGCCAGGAGTATGGAGTACCTTCACCTCTGCCTGCCACGGGAGCACCCAGAATCTAGGGTGCACCCACAGGGACCTGCAAGGCAGCCACTGTCAGACAAGATGATCATCCTAAATCAAACAGCTACATCCAAGCGTAAGGAGCACTTAAGGAAGAAGCTTCCTCAAGGACAACACGTTTCACTTTCCACTGGTGAAGTCTGAGACCGTGAATCTGGGACTCCTTGCACCTGGCAGTGCCCATCAGCACAAGTAAAACTGATGATACAGCACCCAAAGCAAGTAGAACAGGGAACATACACTCTTGAAAACACTGTTCCCATCTCTGAGGCTGTATTTGGGTACCACATACCAGAAACAACATCTACACGTTATTCCAGCCTGGCTGGGCCACAACACACTGATACACAGAATGAGTCTCAGCCTCACTGATGCTCCTCTACCAAGCAATGCTCAGAGAAAACACAAGCTTCAACCTTCCTTCAGATGCACCACAAGAAACATGCTAAAATGGGAACTGGGAGAATGAGCTTGGAGAAGGCATTTAAGGGGACAACCCTAGGTCAGAAGTATGAGATAAAGGTTTTCAGGCTCTGCCAATTCATCTAAACAATACTGTGATCAGGGCCCAAGGGCTTTGGGAGTTTATTCTGTGTATTACTCAAGTTTATTAGATCGATGAGTTTTCCATTGTTTTTTCTCTTGGCAAAGGTGCATTTGTAAAATAAGTAGTATTACAACTAAGCTGGAAAAAGCAGTCCCTCCCTGCTTCCCCCAAACATACACAAAGGACACTAAATGCACACTGCAGTAGCCAATAGCTGCTGGTTTTATCAATATTTCCTAATCTGTCCCTCAGCAGGTCAGGTGGAAAGAAAGGGTCACTCCCTGGAGTTTCTTCAGCTGAAGTTTGATTGATCAGCTCTCACTAAACCGAATTGTTTCTGTAAGTGCTTCTGTAAACAACCTAATTACAGACCCCTACTAGACCATATTTAGTTTATGCATTTAGCAGTGGCATCTGCACTGGCTAAATCAGACTGGAACAAGCACGCCTACCTCTGGCACAGTATCTAGTGAAGAAAGCATATCAACCTTCTTTTAGTTCACCATTTTTTTCTCCTTTCCCTCAAACCCAGTGACCCTTTGTGACAAAGATTTATAGAACCAGCAGTCTAAAGGGGGTCACTGCAGAGCAAGCTAGCGTAAAATGAAAATGGAAGAGGTAACTGGAGATTAGCTTAAACCAAGATTCATGTCATCCAATTATCACTGTAAATTCAGGAGTTCAGGGGAGACAGCAATGTGCTATTACTTCTCACTAAGCATGTCGGAAGTGATTTAGGAAAAGTGACCATCAGTTCTGTTAGAAGCAACAACTTATTCTTGAAATTACCTTGACTTGCTACTTGCTGCTTTAAACATGAGCTGCAACGATCCACCTTTTGGTCTGCAGTTCTCAATGCTCATGAGGAAATACAGCAAGATCTGAGATTTTCAGCAAGATATTTGTAAAAATATCCCTTTGCTGGGACTGCTGAGGAACATTCACTGGGGAAAGAAAAGCAGAAATGAACACCAAAGAACAGAAAGTCTCTTTGCATTGATTTATTCTCCAGTTCACATTGTTAGGCACTGAATTATCCATCTTCCATATAAAATGATGTATTTATTACTATCTATTTGCCAGACATCCCACAATATATACCAACATTTATCCTTACAGAGAACTCTCAGTCCAAGGACACATTTAAGGAATTGGGTACAAGCAAACCCACACTTATTTGACTTTCCTTCTCAGTTTTGTGCACTAAAAATAACGTGGGTTTCTCTACTCTTGTTTTGTAGACATGTCCAAGGACTCTAATTGTTAGACGTTTATGTGAGGCATAAGAAAGGTTTAAGATTGACCACGTGCACTCCAAACTAGCACAAAGTATCTGGCGGATTGGAGATTAAACCAATGCTTCTGCATTACAGCTGCTTCTTTTTCTATTCTCCAAAGGACTTTAGAAGCATGTGTATTTATTCTGGGAAGAATCCAAACAAGTTTCATTCACTTGTTCTATAAAATTATAATAGCTGAGTCAGTCTTTAAAAGCATATCTTTTTTTAGTGTTTATCCTTCATGGGCACTTATTTAACATAAATAGGAATGGATCAATTTTTGTTTACTTGAAGATGTGAACACTTCTTTTTTCCAGAACTTTGTTTGAAAAAGAAATTTCCCAGTCATAATCTCTTGTAGCATATTAATGGACACAAGTGCCTTTGACCTTGAAGCCACTCTGCTTTGACTGTAAAAACTAAATTAAAAGTTTATTAATATTTTTTACAGAACCACAACAATTCGCCATTGATCTGATTTATCATACTGCTAGAATTGCTTTCATCAAAAGAACATCCAGAATTAAGCAAAAGGTAAGTGTAATTTTCAGCAAGTTTTTGCCCAGGATTGCACCAGTAGAAAGGTCACCAGAGCTGGGTCATCTGTAGGTAAGACATCTAATCCTCTCTGTTTGCATTTTTTTTTCTGGAATACTGACAGAGCGCTTTCCCACTATGCTGAAGAAATGCTAGCAGGAAAACAAAAATGCCTCATAAACACACCCACAACACAATCCCACAATTCATAAGGTCTGAACTGGAAGACTAAGAACATATCATAGACAAGCTGCTAAATTATTCCCTATTTTGTAAGGTAAGATGCATTTGATAGCCCAGAAAGTATAAAGCCACTTTAAGAGCTAAGAAATACCAGGCAACAGATATTTCATGTAATCTGTACTTGAATTGCTCTGCTGATATGGAATGTGGTCTTCCTACACTGCATGTCATGCTCTGGGTCACAGTAGATGACCCATCCCTTGTTTCAAAGCCTGTGCTGCAGTGAATGGAGTGATTCCCTGTTCCTCTCCTCATTCTCATTGGGAATGACTGTGGAGGTTAATCAGTACAACAATGAATAAGGCTTCCCAAAGAGAAGCAAGACATTGCATCTCTCAAATGAAGATGTACTAGAAGGCACAGAAAAAGGCTACAGACTGGTATGAACCAGACATTTCTGCAGACTTCTGAATACTATTGAAAGTGATACCACTCAGATATTTTGCTAAGAGCGAAACATGTTCAGAAATATCTATACCTTCAGAAATATATAGAAATTCCTCATGGGATCATAGAATAAGCTCATTGGAAGGGTCATCTAATTCAACACCCTTACAATGAAAAAGGACATCATCGATTAAATCAGATTGCTCATCACTTCCTTTCAGTCCCACTGGACTTGGATTTACCAATACAGGTTGTAGGCCGACTCGATTATGATTTATTTGGCAGAAGTACCTCTGCATCCTGACCTTGATCACTTCCTGCTTCTGAATACACAGAAATACTGACCCAGTCTTCCCACAGGGGTTGAATCAGTTCCATTCCACATTGCAGAAATCATGGCCTTGGTATATCCACTGCCTTTCAACTAGTTCTGGCTGGAGGTTACGTATTAGTCACTTCTAAATTCACTCACATAATAGCAAAGTAAATCAGGACAAGCCTTTCCCAACACAGTAGAAGAATTAATGCATCAGTTACCTAAGTGAATTAAGATGCTTAATGTACCTTCTCTACCCTATGGCAGGTTGAGGCATCCTTCAATTAAATTTTAGTTTGGAGAAGAATTATTAGGCATGTATAAGCTTTGAAAGAGATCTGTCATGTATGAAGAGCAGCTGCTGATATTTATGCCCTACAGAGAGGCTCGCTTGGAGTTTGATTACCACAGTCTAGAGTTCTGATTTGAAAATTATACTCCAGAACAATTTATCCCCTCATGCAGATGTGATTTAACCTCACCAGTTCCATTTGACATTCTCAGTGGTGCTTTTAACACTTTTGGACACATTTAATCATGGAGTCGGCTTGGCAATTCTGCTTGAGGGGATTTGTCAAAGCCATTAGAGTACAGGCTGGATGCCAGTGTCTGAAGGATGTAATATCACCTGCATTAGTCTTCACTAGCTAAATGGGACCTCAGTCATAGATATATCTGCCCTACTATATGGAGAGCTAATTTAACAGAGACAAGCCTCAAAGCAACAGCTTTTAAACAAAGCTTAATCCAAATCCTCAAGATTCAAAACATTTTCATTCATTCCCTTCCCATTCATTTTCAGCTCCACGTGACATGTTACTTTTGGGAAAGCCAAAGAAAACAGATAGTACCCTCAGGAAGGTTATAGTCTCAGCATTTCCAAACCAATCAAAACCAGGAAATATGCCAAAGCAGACACAAACCCAATCACAAACCTGAACTGTGGGTCTAAGCTCACTCAGAAGAAAGGATGTTCAAGGGTCTGGAGACAGTTTGGTCCTTCAGAAGCAAAGGAGGGACTTGGAAACGCTCAGTTATCACTTTGAAAACCTGACAATTCTTTGTCAGCTAAAGCCTATTCTGAAACAGTAACACCT
This sequence comes from Empidonax traillii, assembly GCF_003031625.1. Taxonomy (NCBI): domain Eukaryota; kingdom Metazoa; phylum Chordata; class Aves; order Passeriformes; family Tyrannidae; genus Empidonax; species Empidonax traillii. The sequence continues at coordinate 15,054 of NW_020955678.1, read as the reverse complement.
TCCTTAAATTCAAGGAGGTGAGATTTTCCATGCTCAGTGGGCAGGCTTACAGAAACAGTGTCAGAAGAGGTGGTGATTGCTCAAAAGCTGGCCTTCAAAACCTCCAGAACATGGTTCAGAAATGCTACACAGCAGCAACTTTGTGAGGAGAAGCTACTACCAATTACTAGCATATGGTTGGGAGCAGAATCACAGCTTCCCAGCATTCAGGACACTTCTTAGATTATTTTCTGGTTCATTCGCAACAGAAATCAGATCTGAGGAAAGGATACTCAGCTGGTTTGCTACCCTAAACCAAAGCTATTGTTAGATTTTATGCAGTGAGGCTGCAGCATATCTATATACTAGCTGCTATTTTTGTGCACCTCCTCAACTGCAGATACTCCTGACTTGGTCAGTGTACACAGGACCCTCAGCAGATTGGCAGCTGAAGACAACAAAACCAGAGTACACAGAACTGCAGCCACCTGCACAATCCACATTCAGCACCTTCACCTGCAACAGAAACCAAGGGACTGGATTGCAGAGGACGTGAAAATTCACAAATGGGAAAGTAGAAAGAAACCTCCCATCCAACACCCTTTTTCTATTCAGTTTATTCTGTGGCCTGTGTTGGTCCAGTCTAATAAGTGGGAAGATGAACGTGTTTTCCTGGAAGAGAAGGGGAGAGCTGCTGAGCAACACATTTCATCCCCAGAACAACTGAGAGGCCTGGATGTAGACAGGACCATGAGAGTCCCTCCAGCTTAACCCTAAAAACAGAAAAGGGAAGTTGTAAATTCCCATTCTCATTTGGTGCCCAGGGGCCACCAGCCCTACCTGGGGATGAAACATTTGGTCTCAGTCACTCCTCTAGACCACAGTTCTACTTCAGCAGAAGTGTCCCAAGCTGCCCATCCCAGGGTGGTGAGGGCAACTCTCTGAACACCTGAAACTTGGGGCACCACTCTTCCCAGCCACTTGAGGAAATGGGGCAGGATATTCTGAACTAACTGCACAGGAAAATAACACACAGACACTTTTGTGACTCTAACCCACAAACTGTTATCTCTACCAGCAAACATATGGCAAAATCAGAAACAGAGCTGGGAACAAAACCATATTTTCAGTTCAGGTACTTTTCCCAGGAGGAATAAAGAGAAATCACCCAGCCCCAGTTATCACATCCAGTACCTAAGCAACAGTTGGCTTTTCACAGTTTATATAATATTTATTATATGTGCATCTTCCCTCCATCTACCTTAACAGCACTTCAGAACAAAACCCAATGTGTTCCTTGATTAGCATAGCCTGTCTGCCCTTGGGACTCAAATTTGTTTCACAGGAAAGGGAATGTGAGTACTTGAGGAAGGTGCCTAATAGTTGTGACAGGTCTTTTATTTTGCCTTTCCCAGTAACTGAAACCTGGAGCAGACCCACATCTGTGTCTCGCTTGAGTTACAGCATCCTCAGTGGAGCCCAATATCCCAACCCTTGCAAATAGGCCATGGCTGAGGGAACAGCCTCCCATATAGAGCAGTGCTGGCCATGCTGGGACACATTCCTAGTTCCCTACTGCCCACTGAGTTGCACAAGGAACTTAGTACTTATAGCTTTACAGCTCCTTGGAAGAAACCATCACAAAAAGTTTACATTAACAAGGATTATGTTGCATTCATCTTTGTTTCCTCTGTCTAAAACCAGCTATACAAAAATGAACCTGAAGTTTTTTGGTTGTTGGTTTGGTTTTTTTTTTTTCAGCAAGGAATTTTGAGCCATCCTGTAGCTACATTTTTATTACCTTACAGCCCACTTGAAATCTTCTGAGTCTATTTCTACACTGATGATAATAAGACTCTGCATTTAAGCTGCCAACAAACATGCTGCCTTCCCTTTGGTAGGCTGCGAGGGTAGTGCTGGACAGCTATGGAAACAAGGCACTGACTTAAGCAGCAGAGTCCATACTGGAGTAAGGATGGGGACTCTGGATCTCCTGATTCCTCTGCCTCACTCATTTCCAAATAGTCTGTTTTCCAAAGAACTTCAAAATCTTGATGGGAAAATGTGATCAGTAGGTTTTTAGCTTGGTTTTATTTGGAAAATGGTTTATGTAACCACAGTGGTTGCCAACCTCTCTTCCAAGTAACCTTCAAATCTGCTAACTGGTTTTAGACAAATTCGAGAGGATTAACAGCCTCAAAGATGGTCCTCACATTCCTGTGCTTTTTAGAAACCAGCAACTGAGCAGAGACCTTCAGGTTAGTGCCTCCAGAGAGGGAGAATGCAGCTGTTCTACCCTCTGCTCAGCAGCACAGACCTGCATATATGTGTATATACATACAAAGGCATGAACACACTCGTTTTGGGGGCAGATCGACCAGCACACACACAGCTCTGGGTCAGCTATTTCCTGCCTCATGGGCTTTTGCAGGGGGTATGCGAGGACAAGAAGCTGGGTGACGGCAGCACAAGCTGGGTGACGGCAGCACAAGCTGGGTGACGGCAGCACAAGCTGGGTGACGGCAGCACAAGCTGGGTGACGGCAGCACAAGCTGGGTGACGGCAGCACGCAGCTTTCAACGTGCTGACCCCTTCGGGCAGCTGGCATGGCTGACACATGGGCCGAGGCTGAGCAGCACCACGCAGCCAACACTTCATCTGCAGGGAGATCAGGGTGGGTTCAGCATGGATCGAGGGGTGGGGGAAAGCACAGGGGGCAGTGCACACAGCTTCACTGCTCAGAGCACAGCAAGACCCGTGGGTGTTGCTGCGCTTTCCTCACCCACCCACCCAAAGCCAGCCAGTCCCTCGGTGGTGGTTCCAGGAGAGGAAGCCCTCATGCTGCCCCAGAGGGGTGAAGCGCTGGGTGACCGTGCTTTGTCCTCCCTCAGCTGAGCTCCAGGAGCGTCTCTGTCTTCAAGGCAAAGGCCAGGCTTGGTCAAGTCCCCTTCTGCACTCTGAAGAGCACTACTATGTCCTTTGGCTAAGACCCAGGCCTCCTAAATGTTTTCCAGAAGGAGACTATCTTCTTTATAGTAGCATAGATGGTCACAACTTCTTCTGAAGCCAGGGCAGGAAAGGAGAAATATTCTATCTCTTTCCCAGACTACATAAACTGTCATGAAAACATCTTTCACTTGCAGCTGTGTAATATCTTGAAGCAGGTAATATCTTGATTCTTCTTTTAAAGAACCTAAGGATCACCAGCTACTTTGCTATCACAATGAGAAACATTTTATTATAATAAATAGCTTCAAATCTGATCTGGATCAGAGAAGTAACCCTGAAGCAATGAAATTAAATTACTCCTTTCTTGTTTCAGGAAGATGAAATCATGAAGTATTTGAAGACAACACTTCTTTTGCTTAAATCCCTCATATTAATTAAAAACACAACAGGAGAGAATAATGAGGCAGGGACAGAACTGTTCCCCTACAGTATGACTTAAGAAAAGAGATGCTTCTTGAAAGAGAAGTATTGATGCTCAAATATGAGCAATGAGCACTACAATAGCTGGCCTAAGAGCAAATAGAGATGCATGGATTCTGTCTTTACATTTCCCTTGTGTGCTATGTCACCTTTCTGAAGAACACGAAGAACTGAATTTTCACAGGCACATGAATCCCTGCCTCCTCTTCAAAGCTGCACAAAAATGCTGTTAAAAAGACAAGGGGTTTTTTTTTTTTTGCATGTGATATTGGATGTTTGTCCAAAAGAAGAGTATTGAGGCTACCAAAGTAATTTTGAAAGGGCACCGTATCTGTTGTGTGCTTGAACTTCTTTCCCATGGAAAGCACAGGGTCAGGGAAGAGGAAGGCTGCACACCAGGATCTCTCACACTACTTTGGAATAGGAATGCAAGCAGTGCACAAGCTTAAACTTGGAAAGAGACTTCATAGCACCTTACCCAGTTTCTGTTTTAAATGGTAATTGTTAATGGAAAAATCACAGCAGATTATTTTCCCAATTTTTTTAATCTAGTTCCAGCTCATGTTTTGTATCCCATGTTTCAAAGACAAGTGGACCATTCCTGTGTAATTTGAAGAACGATGATTTTTAAAAGAATTTACTGGGTCATAACTGCAGAACCACAGGGAGTTTCCGCAGGCACTTCTCAATCAAACAGGACTTAAAGTTTCACAGGAAGAAGAGAAGGCGAGCCTCCACCATATGTTTAGATCCTTCCATGCCTAAAATACCCCAAGGACCACCTCCAAAAGCCACCCAAACTCAGCAGGAAATGTTCCCTTGATTTTAATAACATATTACTCAAAAAAACCCGTGCATTTGCATAAGACAAAGTAATCCATTGGCACTTGCCAATTGAAATGGATACATTAAACTCAAATACCTTTTGTTTACTACAGACTTTCTTTAAGAAACAAAGGCAACAGTGCTGAACCCGTCAAAGCATTAAAACCCACAGAACATCCTATTTCACAAGAAGACTGAAGCTGTGCTGCAATTCCTTTTTCACAGAACTTAACAAGGAAAGGCAAGCATGCCAGATTTGCTGCTCTGTACATCTGATGAGGTAGGCCCAGGCGCACTAGGCTTCCCTCAGGACACAGAAAATCAGACGTGATGAGGACAAAGGTAGGCAAGCCATGACAACCTGTTAGGAGACAGACCATGTCTGCAGAGAAAATATTTTCTGGTATTTATTTTGTACTATTGCAGCCCAAAACGAGTAGCTGGTTTGTGCAGCAAAGAACCAAACCCTGTGAAACACCAGTCAAACTGAATTCAGCAGGGAATTGGGTGGCAAGCTGGGCAAAGGAGTTTAGAAAAGAGAATGTGGTAGTATAAGACAATTTCCAGGGATAATTCATGAACCAGCTCTTTGAATAGTCATTCCCTTCATTCAGTTCTCCTTGCTAGCATTTAAATGCAAGATATGGCAATAAGATCATATGGAATATGCATGAGATTAGCTCACTGTGCTTAACGAGATGGACATAAGCTCACAGCAACGCGGTTTACATCTGTGGACTGATACCATCTTTACAAGCAGTAAAACAAGTATTTGTTCAGAGGGGTTGTTAAGGACAGCCACAGAGCTAATCAGCAACAAATAAGTCATTCTTTAATAACACCTTAGTCCAGACTGAGCAAGACCATACCTATTCTTACATTAGCCACCCTATTTTCTAGCTTGATGCTTTGTCTCAGTGTAGAGAAGGTTTGGGATATATCTTTCAAACCCTGTCCCTTCTTTACAGCTTTTCTCAGGAAGGGGAAACTTTTCTGTGTGCTGCTCCCAATAACATCCAGCATTCCTCCCTGCCATGGGAGCATCTCTTACAAAACTTTCCAATAAGAAAGCAAAAGCCAGATGTGTCATACCAGCCAGGCAGTTCACAGAGGGCCTGCCTGCTTCTCTCACAGGGCTTTTACCAAACAGTTCCTATTAGCCCTCCACTGCTTTCAGTATTAATTCACTGAACCAGGTGAAAAGAACGCATGCTTGGGAAAATCCTGGTTTAAGCAAGGGGACACACAGCACCAGTTGAATCTTATAGCAAATCAGCAGAAATTTTACAGAGCACATATAAACGTGCATCTTTACACGTCTGGCATACATTTAAAGGTGAGTCGTCCTACAGATCTTTCTAAAAAAACCTGTGTGGTAAAACCCCACTTTTCAACATTTGAAGTCTGTTAAGAGGATTTTCCTCATCTTTTGAAGCAGTCCTTAGGTTCCACCTAGTGGCTTTCAACAGCCATGAACAGCAGACTAGATAAGTATTTATCACCTGAGTGCTTCATTTTCACATCTGTGTGTCTAGCTGCCGAAAGAATCATAGAGGCTTCCTTAGACATATGATTTATCTTGCCATCTCGCTGAAAATTCTCTCGGTCCTCTGAGGGAAATTTTCCAACTACAGTTATTCTAGTTTAAACATCCAAATCAAACAGGTGTCAAATTAAACCAAAGGTTATTCCTGTGCTAACGAAACTGAGCGTATGGACTGGCCAAGAGCATTAGCAGCTTGCAGACAGGAGCTCTGCAGTGTTGCTGTGCCTGTTGTACAAAGCAGCTGCCGTGTCCCAGCCAGATCTCAGCAGGATACCTGCTCCCTTTCCACATCTCAGTGGTACAAACCTGTCACACTCAGCCAGATGTCTCTGAATCGCTGACATTGTCAGCATCGACCCCCATCACAGTCAGCTGGGAAACAGGCACCTCTAGACCACGACTCAGATGACTTATTGTAGAGGTTTACCTCCAGGTGAGATGAATTACATCCCAGAAGTTCATTTCCATTACTGAGAGAAGTCAGGAGGCTTACTGATAGCATGGTACTACCATCACACACTCTGAATCCCACCCAGGCTGTTTGACTAAGAAAGACTCTGTCTTATCACACAGTATTTGAGGTGCAGCCCCCCTTGCAGAGAGCTCTAAGCAGGCAGCAAAACATGGAAGCAGGGAAATCACAACAGTTACATGTTTGCACCTGAGTTAAAAAGCCCAGCGGTGGCAGGTAGACTTGATATCACAGAAGACTTATTTCAACACTGTTCTGTTCTCAGAATACATCTTACCCTGCTGCTCAGATGTGTTAGACTGATGAACGTAGAATTGTCTTATAGCATGAGAAGGGTAAGACAGTTCTGCTCCTGCCTACTTTAAGGTTATAAAACAAGCCATGCTTGTATTTCATTTCCCTGAGGCATTAGCAGAACACTCACCACAGACATTTTAGCCCTCTTTGGAAGAGCTTTACCAGCTCTAAAGAGTCACTATCTTCAAAGGAAAGGGAAAAAAGGCAACCAAAGAAATGTGAAACTTCATGAATTTATCAGCTGCCACATTGGAGGTCAAAACCAGATCTTTTAAAGTAATTTTAGTGTCTTATATAAACAACAAGACAGAGTTCACCAGAACTGGCCTAGCTTGTCCACAGAGATCATATCCATTTAAAGAGACAGTGAAATAAAAACTATGGAAAAAAATAAAAAGAGGAAGTTGACCTAGTTCATGATTTGTGGAGTGTGGGATGGATGAAAGGTCTTTAACTCCTTAATGCAGCTTTTTCTGTCTATTCTTATTCCAAGCAGCTTTACTTTTGGTCACAGACAGTTTGAGGCTTGCACCTAGCAAATCATGTCTGCTTTTCTAGAACATTACTCCAGTGTGCAGCTAAACTGCTCAGGTTTATTACCCTGTAGTGGTGTCTCTCAATTTCCTCTCCACAGCTTATCTTTTCACCTTCACCTAAGCTTTCATGGCGCAGGTCTGCATGTGACAGACGGGCTCTTTTATGCAAAGAAAAGCAGAAAATCCTCAAATGGCCTCAAACTTCCTCGCTCAGTAAAAATCAAGAGAGAAATGAAGGCCACACAACGCCTATCCTGCTGTTGGGTTCATCCCCCAGTCAAACCAGACTTGCGGTTTATTTGCAAGAGAGTTAAACCAGTTTTCCTGCAACAGTTATTTCACAAAACCTAATAGGTTTTACGACAGCGAGTTGATTACAATCTACTTAAACTGACTCTTTCTCGCCGGTCTGCACAAGACCACACGCTGTGCAGCCTTACCTCCCAAAACCTTCCGTCAGGGAGGGACTGTTCCCTCCTTCGCAGCACTGGGGAGACGCGGAATCATTCCCGAGAGCGATCCTCTCGTGAGCCTCAGGGTACCACTAAAACACCCCCGCCAATAAGGCAGCTTAACTCGGAATTGGCGGCAGGTGCGCCCGCCCACTGACAACGGGGGGAAGGGCTCCGGCCATGCTCGGGCAATGTCGTGAAGGTGGCCTGGGAGCGGGTTTTACAGCCCCAGAAAACACGGGTACGAGGCGGCTCCAGGGGCCCGGCTCAGCGCCGGGGGTGCTGAGCATGAGGCGCCCTCAAGACAGCCCCAAGGGACCGGCAGCCTTGGAACCGCCAGCGGCGGGAGTGACGCCGCTCCGCTTCCCTGGCGCTCGGGCGGGCAGGCACGCTGGCGGAGGGCAGGGCTCGGGGGGCGGCGGGCAGATAGTGCCCACCCGGACGCTGCGGCCGGAGGCCCCCCCTAGAATCCGGCAGGAGCGCGCGGAGGCGGCGCCGGGAAGGGTCAGGAGCCGTCGGCAAGGCTTGAAGCGATAGGTGGCTCTATAGCTCAGTGGTTAGAGCACTGGTCTTGTAAACCAGGGGTCGCGAGTTCGATCCTCGCTGGGGCCTCCGCACCTTTTTTTTTCTGCTCTTTTTTATCGTTATTTTCCCGAGGACCAAGCTGGAGGCTTGGGGTCGCTCTCCGCCGGCTGGAAGGCACCGCCGCGGCGGCAGAGCGATGCTTTTTTGCATTCCCGACCCGGTGTTTCCAGGGGGGTGGCGGCTGGAGACGAACGTAACGCTGGAACTGCAAAATGACGTCATGGGCTCGGCGACCCAGGGCGGGAGCGCAGGTCTGGCCCCGGCTGCGCTTCCCGGATAAATACACTTGTCTGGGATTGAACTTTTGAGGGTTGTGGCAGCCCCGCGTCCCCCGTGGGGTGGTCGGAAGCCAGAGGATGCTTCCACCTCATTGCTCAGATGTGACTTGGGTGTTTGAGGGTTCCTTGGCTCCTCCCCTCAGTTTAAAGCCCTTCCCCCTCGTCCTGACACTGCATGACCTTGCAAAAACTCCCTCCTCGTCTTTCTTGTGGGCCTCCTTCTCAGTTTAAAGCCCTTCCCCCTCGTCCTGACACTGCATGACCTTGCAAAAACTCCCTCCTCGTCTTTCTTGTGGGCCTCCTTCACGGACTAAAAGCTTGCTGTAATGTCTCCCTGCAGCCTTTTCTGCTCCAGGCTGAACAACCCCAATTCTCTCAGTCTGTGTATTCATAGGAGCATCTTGGTGGCCCTCCTTTAAAAAAAAAGAAAAAAAAACATCTAATTTCATTGTCTGAAAGACAACTGCTCCTGAAATATACTTTTCACTGCATCTCACTTAAAAAAAAAAAAAAAAAAGAAAGGGAGGAGGAAGGTGAGGTCTCTTCCACATTCTTTTATCAAAGATGAAAGTCCCAAAATTTGGAGGCACTTGGATTTATTAGACAGTCATGCACAGATAAATCTTCCCAGTGAATGTCCATCAGAGGCTCTCACAATCACGTCAGAAAAGGACATCACAGGAGGATTTGCAAAGAAAGTTAATGTCAGGAGGCTGGTGCTCTTTAGGTTTAATAAAACATATGGAGAGACTTCTAGTACTGCCAGTAACAGAGGCACACCTGGGAGCACTGGCATAACAAGTCAGTCAAATTCTCTTTTATTTGGTCACACCATCTTACAAGTGACTTGCTTATTCTGATACATCACTGAGCTTCAAAAGCTGCTTCTTCCTCCTCCAGTTTTCCCTTGGCTAGTGCTGCATTCTTTGGAAGAACCTTCTTGGGTCTGGCTAGGTGGGAGCTCTTCCTTCTAGGCAGAGGTGGTGCTAGTGTAGCTCTGGAGTTGCGTGCAACCTTTTCTCCCTGCCTTGGCTTGTGAGGTTTAGCTTCAGCTTTGATTCTCTTTCTCTCTTTACCAGATGGAGCTGGTTGCACTGCTGATGCTTTTATTTTGGTGGATGAGGGTTTTTTTGCTTTCTTAGAAGAAACTGTTAAGATGGCTGCAGGAAGGGTAGAAGATGTTTTTGGAGGCTTGGCTGTTGAAGATTCATTAAGCAGCTCAAGGACAGTCTCTGAGGAAAGTAATAACATGGTTCAGCATCCCTACTTTAAGGCAAAAGGCTAATTCAGAGATACAAATGATAGAAACCCTTAGTAGAGCTACAGTTTAGAAAAATAGCTGACATTTTGAAAGAAGAAATGCGTACTATAAACCTCTCTTCTTCCATCAGAAGACCCTTGGTTTTCTTGGAAATAAAATGTTTAATTTTAGAAATTACGAATGTATATTTAAGGAAAATTACTTCCAGGCAGAGTATAATGAAATTTTGCACTCTTTTTTGGCAGACTTAACAATACAAATTTTTCATATTACACTAATATCTGGAAATCCCAGATGAGATAACCTCAACTTGCTAAACACCATTTCTACTCAAGATGGAACTCCTTCCCTAGTTGCATGAGACTTTAAGACAGAAGATCACCAGGAGGAAGGAAGATTGAATCCCCTAGAAGTACAGAGAAGGGATTATTTGATTCAAGGAGCTTGTCACAGGGTCAGGCATAGGCACTCAGAACTTCCCAGGCCTAATCCAATGCCTGAATCAAAGCCACCAGTGCCCTTGTGATGCCCGTGTACACTATTATTTGGCAACACTTAGGAAACAAGAAATCAGAGACTGGGATTAAGAAAAAGTATGGCATCTACTAGATGGCAGAAGCACATGTTAAATGTGATAGCCAAACTTCAAGATTGGTCCTGCTCAGTGCTTTAGTTTTCAAGACTGCTAAAGATTCCAATCCCATCCTGGAAAGATGTAATTTGCTACATGTTTTGCTTCTCAGTAAAATCAAAGCCTGACAACTTACTTGCACGTGGAACAAATGGTATCTGCTTACTCTTTGTTTTCCCTGGAACAGGCTTGTATTTACACTTCCCTGGTGGAGCTCTCCTTGGAAAACAGAAACCCATATGTAGATGTCAGAGATGGTTAGGGAACTTTATTTATTCTATAGGCACATATCAATCCCCTGTTGTCATTTGCCTCTGGTGGAAGAGGCATGAAAGCACTTTACGCACCTGGAGTGAAACACAGGTGGAATTCAAGATCCTAGCACAGGGCTGCAAGCCACAAAATCCCTGTCCCAAAAGCAGCTGGAAGGCTGCAGTTTCTCTTCTCTTCTCTTGCTCTTCTTGTCAAGTTCCTGTCATCAGACAGCCTGGACTGTCTTTATCCAAACCAGCAGCTGGTTTGTTTGTTTGTGTGGGGGATGCTGGCCTGCCTGTGTGGACTTACTGCCCACCACTGAATTCAAGGTCTTTCAATTTCAGAAATCAGTCACTTTAGGTTGTCCTCACCAATACTGGCTTTGTGCATCCCACCTTGAGGCGGGAGAGTCTCACTCATGCACACGGGGCTTGTCAGGGACAGTTCTCTGCCCTCCCTCACAGTGCAGCACAAGAATCTCTGCACACAGAGCAGAGTGTTCCCACACAGCCCCACAAACACTAGTGTGACCTTCAAAGAGTGCTTCAGTGAGAGGGGTGAGAAAGGAAAGAAACAGGCAAAGAGTGAGGGAAGAACAACTGCAAAGAAAATATGTCAATGTTCTTCTCCTGCTGTTCCCTGACAATTTCCCACAGTACAAAAGCACCAAAAAAAACCCCAACAAACCCACATTTTCCCCAAGGTAAAGCTGTCACATATTAAGGGGTACAAAGAAGCACAACACACCTGTGATTTCCCTTACCCACCAAGGGAACTGCTGTAGGACAATTAAGAACGGGTTCTTCCAATCTGGCATGCTTGACAGCACAGAACAAAGCAAAGCATAACCTAAGGCATCACATTTTCTTGTGATTAGCATTCTCCTTCAGACAGTGGCAAGAGCCAAGTGCTTCCTCCATACCATTTTGATTAAAAAAAACCATACTTACTAAAGCAGGGTTGTTGGCATTGCTTGCGGGGACTGGGAGGGGAGGGAGGTTCCCCCCTCTCTCTCCTCTCTAATTTTTTAATCACTTCCTAACTCATTTCCCCCCTGCTTATGATTGAAGGAATTTGATGCCAATCCCAGCACCACTCTGCTGTCTCCAAGAGTAATGCTGGAAAGACAAGCCAAAGTGGGGACAAACGGCACTGCTGTCATCCGTTTTCCTGGCAGGTTCCCAGGGAAGATTGAGTGGCCATCAGGTACATGGCAGTGGCCCTGGCAATGTTCTGAAAGCAGGTATTTGTGTGGCTTGCTGCCCTTGCCAGCATGCTGGCTGACGTGTAGGCAGGAGGCAGGGAGTGCCTGGCTGGGCAGACTGGGACTGCTCCCATCAGGGCAGCCAGTTATCCCAGCAAGACAGTAACGGAAGAGTCCTATAAACAGCATTAAAATGCAAAGGAGAAAGGAAAAATCTCTACTCATGATACAGTCGGAAGGAGGCCAGAGTGCAGCCCAGGAGCTGGAGGTGTTAGGACACTCTGCCCCAGGGCCAAGCACGCTCAGGCTCCAGAAGAGCACACCCTGGACAAGCCCACAACATGCTTAAACAAACAGACGAGGGCAAAGCTGACAGAGCAGCTTCCGGGCTAAGGTAAACGAGGTGAAGCAGAATACAAGAATAAATTCCAGAGAGCCAAGGGAATAAGTGCCTGATCCTGCTCTGGAGGTGAGGGACACGAAGCTTCAAAAGCACAAGGTCTTCATGGCAAATAGGGAGTGGCGTAGAGACTACAGAGCATTTTTTCCTTTGGTGAAATAAAGCATGCACAAGCTCTTGATGTTTATGCAGGCTCACAAAACCAGATTTTTTTTAGTTGAAAATATTGTATTTTGGTCAGCCACAGTTAAAATGCAGTTAAAAACTTCCTGGCAGATGGTAAGTGTTAAAGGCAGGAGTCTCCTCAAGCAGTTACCGCAAGTAAAAGACTCAAAAGTTCTATTCCCATCACCTTGGTACAAGCTTGAGTTTACCACCTAGCTTTGGATTTAACTTCACAAGAAAACATAACTTGGTGTCTTCATTTTGTTAGTGTCTGAGGTCTCTGCAACAGCACGGACACATTTGTACTGTAAACTTTACAGGGTGATTTGAAACCCATTTAAAGCTTTTAAGCAAAATCCAAAATCTTGGGAGAGGAAAAAATCATGTAAGTGTGCTTATTATTGGAAAAACAGACTTTAGCAAGGATAACTGCTTAATGGGGAAAGACATTTTGCTTGGAAAAACTCAGGTTCAGACTCCAGTTATTATTTAAACACTGCATGAACCACCAGGTTTCACTCATTTTTGTGAAAAAAAGGAAACTGTGGAGTGCAATTTACTTATTTATTTATAAATATATTTTATACTAAAGTGCATCATAGATATTTGATGTAATGACCCTGAAGGACTGTTGTTTTTAAAATATCACTGTGCTATACTTCAGATATGTAATCAAGGAGACACTCTTCTAATCCTTAACTCTCCTAGATCTTCCAAGGTATTTGAGCTCTGTTTATTCCCTATTTCTGTGTGCACAGACACGAGGAGTAAGGAATAAATTCACTAAAACTGATTAAAGTTGCACCAGGTGTACAGTGGGTGAACAAAAACCAAGGATGGAATGTGGATGTCAGTGAGATTATCTATCAGCAGTACTTAGTATTCTTTTACTGTGATAGCTGGAGAGCATATGGTGATTATAGAAGAACTTGGCCTGGAAAAACATCTTTAACTACAAACCTTGCATGATCAATAAGCTTGTAGAGCGATCCTTGTGGTGCATAGGCACTGGGATAAGAGGTAGACATAAAATACAGCTCACCTAAATGGAAGTGAAAAAAGAAAACTAGTCTTAGATTCAAGTGCCCAAGCTGAATCCCACTTCTCCATTTTCCTCTTTTTCCTGGATCTTCACTAATTCATGTGGTCAGAAAAGCAAACCCCTTCAGTTACCCCCTCAGTCATGCATTATGTCCAAGGCTTTGGCCTCACCCTGCTCTGTACAGGTGGGCTCCCACAGACACCAAATGATCTCTTGGCCACAGCAGGGTCCCACACAGAACCGGCAGCTCCCAATCAGGCAGAACGCCTGAGCAGGACCTACATTACCTCGTGTCTGTGGCTCTGCAAAAGGTTGATTTCCTCTGTATAAATATGTATTTTTTAAAACATGTTTGTGCCAGAAGCTACAAACAGAGGGGAAGACCACACAAGAAATGTTTAGCCATCTCATAGTCATACCAAAAACAAAAAAAAAAATCCAACAAGAGCTATATTGGCTAATCCATGGAAGACAGAAGCTTCTTATTTCTGTATGGTAGTTGTGGAAGACACCACCATGTTGTTTTCTAAAAGAACCACCAGGAGAGGAGACATTTAACATCCACTCACTCCACATGTTGTTAGAGGAGTTAAAAATTGTATACATTATACAACAAAGCCTGCATCTTCATGCAGCTTTGACAGAATATGCTAACCAGACCATCAAGATCTTTTCACTCCAAGCAAATCTCTTTTCTGCTGAATAGTGAAGCATCAGAGTTCACTAAACCACACCTGTGTTCTCCAAAAACTCACAGCTGCATTTTGTATCACATAGCTGTGTCAGCAGACTGTAGAAAAGTGCAGAAAATATGTACTTGTACTTCCACCTTGGTGAGAGACCTGGTCATTGTGACCTTAATAATATCTCGTGTGCTGAGACCTCTGCACTACATTTTAAAATTAGTGTCTTTCCTGATCCCCAGATAAAGCCTTGGCCTATAATCTATAGTGTAAAGTGCTGATGTTTTGAATAAGACTGAGGAACTTATATTAAGGAAGCAGGGAAAATTCAGATAAGCTGTAAGAACTCAAGGAAGAATGAGCTGTTAAAATGAAAAAGTGAACTGCATTGATATAGTCTTTTGAGTAATGAAACAGCACGAAAAACAACAACAAAAGGACGAGGAAAGGTTGTAATGAGCAGGAGCTCAGACTGCTTAGACAACCTGCCATATTTCACATGAGGATCTGTCTCCTGAGCTCTCCGTCAAGCCAACCTGCAACAGCCACTCAGGGCAGGATGCGAACGCTGAAGGACAGGACAGGGATCCCCGGGCGAGAGGCTTTCTGCCCCTAGCTCCAGGGGGGAGAGTGCTCCCTCCCCGCCCCCGCCTTTACCCCGTGGCTGCTCATGACCCCCCAGAGAGAGAGCCACGGCGCCGACAGCCAGGTAGCAGGGAAACAGGCAGAGAGAACTTTATTGCTGTGGTCAAAGCTTAAATACCTTTTGGGTGCATTACAAAGTGACCACTGGGAGTTCAGGAGGTGTTACAAACTGATGAAATGGGGGGTTAAAATGCCCATTCATCCGACCCAGCGCGCATCTTGCTTGGGAAACAGACACGTACACGCATGTTACATGTCCGGCAAAATGGCCGATTCCTTTATTACCAGGGTGCTTATATAGGGAGGGTATAGAAGGTTCTGGGACAAGGGAAGGTTTGGAATTGAACCCTCGAATCTGGAGGGCTTCTG
>NW_020955677.1:462121-464376 GCF_003031625.1 Empidonax traillii | reverse complement strand
GTGGTGAGGAGAGAGGGTCCTGCTGATCAGGGAGATGGAGAGTGGCAATGCAGGGCCAGAAGCTCGGCACTGACTTATCCATCACACGGCAGTGTTTATCCAGTCTCATGGCTGGGCTCCAGGGCTGACCCACGGCAGGTCACCTGCGTACGTCTTGGCTTTTGCTTCCTCACTGAGCTGCCAGCTCAGTGTCCCAAGGACAGCCCAGCACCCCTACAGCTGTGAGAATATAGACCTGTCATTCTCTTTTCTTGAAGAGTGATGGTAACTTCTTGAGGGTGTTCGGTTGTAGATGTGGCCAAAGGAAGGCCTCCTCCAGCTCCTCAGATGAATTTCACACTGAATCCAAGCTGGGATTTCAATTAGTGGTGGAGTAGTCAGTCTATACTGATTTCACAGAATAAGCAATCCTTTTTAGTGCGCTAGTTATAAGACATCTTTGTACATTAAAGACATCTTTGTACATTAATGTCTTTTTATAAATCTAAAATAGTGAAGGATTCTCAGAAGATACCAGAGGAGCTCCTAAGAGCCTTGGAGAAAGCTGCATCTGGTTAGTATATCCCACTCTGTTAACCACAGCACACCTGGCAAGCTGAGCTTTTAGTTTACTCTGGGGATCTGTTGTAGCCTATGCAGCAGGAAGGAATCAATGAGAGCCTCACTGCAAGGACACTGGATTTCACAAATTGCATGGGCTGCTGAGCCACAGAGATGGTCCAGCACAGCTCCTGCTCTCTCATGGGCTTCCAGCTGAGAGCCAGGGGCAACTGCTGCTGCACTTGTACCATTACTGGCCACAGCTGCTCTGTGCAGATGCTGATAAGCAGGTGTTGGGAACAGGGCTGTGCCAAATTTGTGTTGGGTTCATGCACAGCCCAGCAGCAAGGTGGAAAAGATGTCCCAGGAAATCCTGGCTACTCTTTCCAGACCTCAGGGCCAGGGGTGGGTTGGAGCTGGACACCCAGTGTGAGGTCAGGCACCTTACTTGAAGGGCTTCCTAAAATGGCTCATTTGGGGTTAATTCTGTCTTGGGTAGTTTGGGTCTACGTTTCTAGTTGCCTCACAAAAAACTTGGCTGTGGTTTTCCTCCTGTTTTCGGGGACAGTTGGCTCCTCCCTGCTATTTGCTAAGGTGCCCAAGACAAAGTGTCATGTTCCTGATGAGGGACAGTTATTCTAATTAAACTGTCCCATGTTCTTTCTAAAGAGATGGACTCTGAGACTCTGCAGAAAGAGATCTTGCAGATGGGAGAAAGTGACAGAGTGCCAGTCTCTGGTGAAGAGAGACAATCATTGCCAGACACCAGCTCACAAGGTAATTGCTGTCCCAGGCCCACCAGCCAGAATCACTGTCGTCCTGAGGCTTCTTCCCAGCACCGGCTCCTGCTTGTCCTGTCAGCAGCCAGACGAGGGGGTGTGAGTGCAGAGAAGCTGTTGTCCAAGGAAACCAGGCACAGCTGGTTGACAACTGCCTCTAATGTGTTTAGGGAACATACTGCCATCAGCCTGCCAGAGAGACACTCACAGATGCCTCTGGATGCCTTGCGGTTTTTTGCAGTTTTTCTTACACTTTCGGCTCAGTCGGAAAAGATAGTCCTAACACAACGTTGTTTTCTTTGAAATGGTAAACAGGAACCATTGAGGTGCTGCTTTCACTCTGCATTCCTGTCCAGGCCTTTCTAGCAGTCTCTCTCTCCTGCCACCAGTGCTCACTCCCTTGCTTTCTCTTGCTGCCTCTGGCTCTTTCTGCATCTCTGCCCTGCTGCTTCTTCCTTCAATTCTCTCCTGTTCCTTGAGCCGTTTTCCCTCTCGCTGTCCCCTTGTTGTACTTCCTGTCCCCATTTTACGTGTTTTCCCGTCTCGATCCCGCTCCCTGTGCCACGTCCAAGCCAAGACTCCCCAGCGAACTGTTCCCTGCAGCGATCCCTGCAGCCGGGGCAGCGCGGGGAGCTCCTGCAGCGGCAGGAGCTGGAACACGGGGCAGGCAGAGGCGCCTCGGCCCCAGGGTTGGAGCGGGGCAGCTCCGACCCAGCGGCGGCGCTGAGTGGGCGCGGGCGGGGCCGGCGGCGGCGGCGGCGGCTGCAGCTCCGGCTCCACAGCCCCGTCCCTCCCGGCCCGGCACGAAATGGCGGCAGCGCGGGGCAGGAGCCCGCGGGCTGCGGGAAGTGATGTGTCCCTGCCCTGCCACACGCGGGAAGCCGCTTCAGAAGCACCACGTCTGGTTTGGGGTCACTGGTCCCAGGGCCGATGACG
>NW_020955677.1:456265-460838 GCF_003031625.1 Empidonax traillii | reverse complement strand
GCTGCTTCAGGGGTGGTGAGGAGAGAGGGTCCTGCTGATCAGGGAGATGGAGAGTGGCAATGCAGGGCCAGAAGCTCGGCACTGACTTATCCATCACACGGCAGTGTTTATCCAGTCTCATGGCTGGGCTCCAGGGCTGACCCACGGCAGGTCACCTGCGTACGTCTTGGCTTTTGCTTCCTCACTGAGCTGCCAGCTCAGTGTCCCAAGGGCAGCCAGGTACCCCTGCAGCTGTGAGAACGCAGACCTGTCTTCGTGCCTTGTTTTCCCTGACACTCTTACACGTTCTGCTCTTGAAGTGTGATGGTAATTTCTTGAGGGTGTTCGGTTGTAGATGTGGCCAAAGGAAGGGGTCTTCTAGCTCCTGAGCCAGATTCCGTGTTGATTCCAAGCTGGTATCTCAAGGGTGAGTAGTCAGTCTCTACTGATTTCTCAGAATAAAGACTCCTTTTAGTGTGTTATTCATGGTAAATTTGTCTTTCTACTTTAATATCCTTAAAACATCTATACAGGGATGAACTCCCACGAGTTCCCTGAAGAACTCTCTGAAGCACAACCCGAAGTTCCAGAGGACATCCAGACAGACTTGGAAGAAGCTCCATCTGGTTAGCCATATAACACACTCTGTTAGGTCCTTGCAAGCTCAGTTTTTTTGGTTCCAGTGCGAATGTGCTGTAGCCTACAGAGCAGGAAAGGATGTCAGAGCCTTGCTGCAAGGACACTTGATTTCACACCTTGCATGGGCTGCTGAGCCACAGAGATGGTCCAGCACAGCTCCTGCTCCCTCATGGGCTTCCAGCTGAGAGCCATGTGCAACTGCACAGCTGCTCTGTGCAGATGCTGATAAGCAGGTGTTGGGAACTGTGCTGAATTTGTGTTGGCTCAAGCACAGCTCAGCATCAAGGCAGAAAGGATGTCCCAGGAAATCTTGGCTGCTCTTTCCAGACCTCAGGGTCAGGGATGGGTTGGAGCTGGACACCCAGCATGAGGTCAGGCACCTTACTTGAAGGTCTTCCTAGAATGGCTCATTTAGTTAACTCAGTCGTGGATGGTTTGGGTCTACATTTCTAGTTGCCTCACAAAAAACTTGGCTGTGGTTTTCCTCCTGTTTTCGGGGACAGTGCCTCCTGTTTCCAAGGTGCCCAGGACAAAGTATCATGTTCCTGATGAGGGACAGTTATTTCTAATTAAACTGTCCCATGTTCTTTCTAAAGAGATGAAACCTGAGACTGTGCAGATGGGATAAAGTGACAGAGTACCAGTCTCAGGTGAAGAAGGAGAGGCAATACAGGGGACCAGGACACCCACTCAGCCTGAGGAATGTCCTGGCAGCTAATGCTCAGGAGATGCTGGTGTGTGTGAAGGGGAGCATTTGTTCTGCATCCCTGCAGTGCTCTCCATGGATGAACTGCAGCTCCCCAGCACTCAACTCTGACCTACAGCCTGAAGTAACAGACTGGGGCAGTGCTGGGGCAACTGCTCGCTAGCACACAGGCTCCTCTTCAGGAGAACCTGAAGGGATCCTTCTTGTCCCTGGTCCTAAGACACCAGAGCCAGAGGCACTAGTCTTCAAAAACAAAATCCCTTGGGCATCTGAAGTGCCCTGCATCTGAGATTATCCATAGTGCAGAGCAGAAACATTGTCTCTTGCTTTGTCTTTTCTCCTGCCAGGGTCAGCTACTCTGGAAAAAGTTGAGACTGCTGGTTATCAGGAGCCAGGCAAGAACTACATCCTAGGAACTGCAGCAGCCTCGGGTGTGCTCCTGCTTGGGACAGTGGTCTGTTGCATAGTCATGTCACGGCTAAGGAGGAAAGACACGTGAGTTGGCTCTTCCCAAGAGTTATTTATTGCTACCATTGGCAATAGAGTGTTTGCACAGTGCTGGAATGCCAAGGCAGCTCCTGGGAGCACTCTACTGAAACCTCCATGGTACAGTCCTTTAACTGGGTTCTCAGTTCATATCCATGAGTAGACTCCTCTGAATTCTGTTTGTACAGAAGGACCCAGGGAGAAGGACAAGCCCATACTGACTCCTTCTGGGAACAGTCTCTTTCCTTACCTCAGTCTCTTTTTTTATCTCCATCTAGAGAAAAAGATGAAGCAGAGTCCGAAGAAGTAGGAAGAGGTGAGAGAGCCCAAACAAACACAAAGCTCAACAGCTGCCGCCTGTCACCAGGGATCTTTGCGGCAGAGCTCGCCCAGCTGTACAGGAACATGGGCACAGATCCCGCACCTCTGCCTGCTTGTCCCAGCTGCTCTCTGGCTGATGGGGCCTCTTCACAGGAGAACTGGGTTTCCCTGGACTCACTCCAGCCCACACCATCCTGGTGTCCCTGCTACCAGTACCAGCAGGGGTACTTTAGTTCAGAAGATGACGACTCTTGAATAGATAATATATAAATAAATATCTTGTTAAAGGCAGTGAGTTCTCACCTGTTTTGTTTGTGTTGGAATTGAATGCACAGAGCTGGAAGCAGGGCTAGATCTGTGAGAGGAGCTGGGAGGGACCTGCACTCCTGGCAGGACATTTTTGTCCCAGCATTAACCTGGTTTCCCAAGTGGAGTTTAATCCACTAGAATGGGCATATTCTGGTAAGATGTGAGGTGCAAACCCTTGTCCATGAGCTCACTTAGATGCTGTCTGAATGAGTGCACGCTCTGGAAGAGTGAGCCGTATGGCAGCAGTCTGTGGAGAATCATTGCCCATGGAATGACTCACATTGGAGAAGATTGTGGAGAACTGTCTGCCATGGAAGGGGGACCCCACACTGGAGCAGGGGAGAGACTTGTCTCCTGGGCAGCGGCAGGAACATTGTGAACTGATCATTATCCCTCCTGCCTGTCTCCCTGTACTGCTGGGGGGAAGAAGGTTGAGTGTCTAAACTACAATTATTATTAAAATTAAATTTAAAAGGTAGTTGCAAAAATCATAGTGTAAGTATAAATGTATCTGAATATTTAAATTGTCTTAATAATTTAAATGTCAGTCTGTTAAGGGGCTTGTTGTGGAGCCGTGCGGCGCCCCTTGCCTCAGCGAGGAGCCTGATCACCACAATAACATGCTGTCACAGTTTCAGCCAGAGACACTTTCGGACCATTTCCATCCTTCTCGGTTGACAAATCAGAGACATCGGCAGGATGAGGAGCAATGGCCCACAGCTGGAGACTTGAATTGCAGTGTACATTTGTTGCTAGGTTAGATTCAGTAGGCCATTTATTGACTCTAATAGAGGGCTTTAAAGCGCCAGTAAATGTCTGTAGGGCAGCGCCATCTTGGCGGATGTTTATGTTATCCACAATGGAAGTATTATGGGCACTGTCATTTTGAATATTAATTACATCACCAGAGGTAGGCATGGCGAAGGTGTTGTCATGGGTCCTTGTTGCCATGGTGTTAGGTAGCACAGGTGTTGCTAAGGTGCCATTTTGGGGTTTAGGGATTTCCAGGGCGGTGTTGATGACGACAGTCCCAGAAGAGGGGAGAAGTGGTGTGTAGGTGGGTGGGCACATGACTTCCCGCGCTTGGCCTCCTGCATCACTCCCCTTGCTACCATTTGCCCATGAAAATCCTCCCACCCTTAGTGTTTTGCGCTGCTTCCTTTGCTGCCATCTTGCATGCAGTGACCCTCACTAACATTCTTACATGCATAACCACACTCCTTCCTGTTACCCGCCATCTTAGGAGTTTTTGTTTCAGGGTCTCCACCGCCATTTTGAAGAGAATTACATGCAGTAGAAGATTTAGTGTTATCTTGTAAATTGTGGTCACAGTTAATGCCAGAAACATGGGAACAGTTTGATATGTTCGTCTTTGGTTAAGTTCTACGGCTGTCTATGCGTTTTTATTGGTTTGTGTTTTTTGTTTTACACTCTCCTTTAGTATTATAAAAATTGTTTTCTAAGCATTTAAAGGTTTTAAGGTGTAGCAGTTATATAATAACTGGCGAGTCCCAAAAGACCAGTAAGACACCAACGTGGTGTGTAACGAGAGTAACGTTTATTCCCCGATCCGTTACTTATATAACCCCCGGTGGTGTAGAGGAAAACACACTGCACTGTCACTGCAGAGACCCGGGTTCGATTCCCGGTCGGGGCCCCTCCCCGGGCAGATGGAGCTCGTTAGCCTGTAAAGGCAATCCATCTACGTCCTGAGGACCTCGCTGCCACCGTCCAAGCGTGTTTGGCCCCGGCAGATGAACCTCAGGATTAAAGGGTGGGCTCAGTTCCGCGCACACTGTGTCTCACCTAAAAAATCCAATGCGCAGGCTGGAAGGTGGAAAGACCTTCCCCGGTTCTTCGTTCACGAAGAGACTGGCCACTTATATAACCATTTCAAATGCTGGCACATCACGACATGTGACCATGTCAGCCAATCCCACACAAGCATCTGTTTGAGCATGTGTAACAGAGTCTTAGGACTACAACTCCCAGAAGTCCCTGCGGCACCCGGATAGCCAGACCCCACATCTCCCCCGTTTTTATTAATAACAAATACAGAACAGTGCAAGTTTAAAAAACAGTGTAAAACTTAACTACTTAACATAATAAGCTTATTCCTTAGTTAAACCTTAT
>NW_020955677.1:442748-452622 GCF_003031625.1 Empidonax traillii | reverse complement strand
GCAACTACTGTCTGGCAAATAGTTGGACTATTCCGCATGCCCTGTGGGAGAACTACCCAGTGATATCTTCTCATGGGCTCCGCATGATTGAGGGCTGGAACTGAAAAGGCAAAGCGGGGGGCATCGCTTGGATGCAGGAAAATAGTGAAAAAACAGTCTTTTAAGTCAATTACCATTAGTGGCCACCCTGCAGGAAGCATGGCAGGTGAGGGAAGTCCTGGCTGTAGTGCCCCCATTGGCTCAATAACTGCATTGACTGCTCTAAGATCCTGTAGCAGTCGCCACTTGCCGCTTTTCTTGGGGACACAGAACACCAGGGTATTCCATGGGCTAGAAGTTGGTATTATGTGGCCAGCATCCAGCTGTTCTTGGACTAGGTTTTGTAGCTGAACAAGCCGTTCCTTTCTCAAGGGCCACTGATCGACCCAAATAGGGTCCTCTGTTTTCCATGTTAGTTTGATAAGTTCGTGGAACGGCTGATCAATGGCCCTTAGTGAAAAATCTGAGTTTTCTTTGTCTGGTTGTCATCTGCTGCGATATGTATTACAGTACCAAACTGACCCAAGACATCCCTTCCCCACAGGGTACAAGGAATGGGAGCTATGAAGGGTGCAATTCTAGCTCTCTGTCCCTCTGGCCCTAGCACCGTGCGTAGATGAGCACTTTGTCTGGGTTTTTGCATGCCTCCCACCCCCTGAATAGACGCTGCAGGGAACACCATAGCCCAGTCAGATGGCCACTCTGTATCCTTTACGATAGTAACATCTGCCCCTGAATCTATTAAGCCCTTAAATTCGCGCCCGTCTATTTGGCAGACTAGCATAGGTTGAGAGGCAGAGACAGTCTCTGACCAAAGTATTTGTGGCTGACCTGTGCTTCCAAAAGCCCCGGATCCTCTCTTCCCCACCCCAGGTGGTGATAAGGTGTGAAAGGGTATTAGCTGAGCCAGTCTCTGCCCTTGGGGTATGTAGCAGGGTGGTACTGGTGTCCATGCCATTATTTGGATTTCACACTGAGAATCCGAGTCAATCACTCCGGGTAAAACAAACAAACCCATCCTCGTGGTTGAGGAACGGCCTATTAGGAGGCCGTGCACCCTCGGACCTAGCGGTCCCCATACCCCAGTGGGTATTAAAGTCACCTCTGTGGATGTTATAATTACTGGCTTTCTGGAGGCCAAGTCCAGGCCAGTGCTTCCTGTGGTGGCTGCGAGCAAATCGCAGGCATATTGTTTGGGGCCGAATTTATTTGATTGCAGGGGGCGCGCGACCTCACGCCCCGCCAGCAGTTTCCCGAGAATGCAGGGCTGTTCCCGTGGTCAGCTCGCGACCTACAATTACAAGTCCATTGCTTTCCCTTATTGCATTTGTGGTAGGTTGTACGAGGGGTTTTTTTAGGGCAATTTTTAACGAGATGGTTAGTTGACCCACAACGATAACAGCAGCCCTTTTCCTTTTCCCCATTGTTTACTTTTAGCTGGGCTGCTAACGCTGTTGCAATGGAATTAGCGTGGTGGTCGACAGAACCTACATTCTGGCAAGTCCGTACCATTTCAGCAATTGTGCAGTTTTCTCTTTTTGGGAGGGATTGCAAAGCTCGCCTGCAATCATTATTTGCATTTTCATATGCGAGCTGTTTAAAGAGCAGTTCCCTGGCAGTGTCATCATCCACTTGTTTATTTAGGGCAGTTTGTAGTCGATCAAGAAATCTCGGGAATGGCTCAGTGGCTTCCTGCAAAACTTTAGCAAACGACAAATTACTGTCTTTGTCTGTGCTAGGAAGCTTTCGCAATGATCTTAAAGCCATTTTCGATATGACCTCATATATCTCTCGTGGATAGCCAATTTGTGCCCCGGGGGTTGAGTGAGCTCCCTCCCCCACTAGGTGATCAACGGTCATGCCTGCCTGTAAGGCACCCGGTTCATTTGCATAAGCGGTGCAGCTTTCCCGAAAATCTGAAAGCCACACACTGTACTGTGTGATGCTTAAGGCCATTTTAAGTAGTGTTTTCCAGTCATGGGGAGTAAAAACATATATGCTGCCCATCGTCTCCAAATAGGAAAACATATGGGACGAGGAAACACCGCTTTCTTTAATTATTCGCCTCAGATCTTTAGTCAGCTCATACGGCAAGGTTTGGAACTGAGGGTTTTGCCGCGGTCGGTATACTACCGGGCATGCACGTAATATCTCCCAATCGCCCGATTTGACTGCGTCATTCCAGAATTTATTCCAATTCCTCCCACACGACTCCGCAGTCACAAGTTCTTTCTCATTCAGAGACATCGCGACCAACCCTTCTCCCAGGTCCTCCCCCGCATCACTGCACTCTGTGCTGTCACCATCGGACTCCACCATAGGCGCACTACAAACTTGCCGCACCACCGGAAGAGCAGGGCACTCTCCTGCCGTGTGCTCGTGGCAATATGGCTGTGCGGGCGGAAGAGGCGGGTTCACCTCCCGCTCCCGGGGGGGACAAGACGGCGCCACCCCTGCAGCCATGCGCTCGCCACGTGGCCGAGACCCTGCCACGGGCAAAGGGAACATGCCCATCTGCACGTGTTCCCCCCGGCCCTCTCGGCGCGAGCCCACCGCAAGCTCCCTGGTGCTAGCCCCTCGGCCCGAACACTGCACTTGCCCCCCTGCGGCAGTCCCGCCGCCTGTGTCCCGCGCTCTGCGTTCAGCGGCAGCCTCGCCGCTTGAATTCCGCACCCAGCCCGGCTCCCTCTCCCCCGGACCCGCGCGCCCGCGAAAAGCTTGCTCTTTATTGTAATCTATTGCATTTCCCTCCCGACCCCGGCTGCAACGAAGTCGCACTCCCTCTGAACCAATTCCTTCACCTTCCCTCATGCCCGACGAGCCCCCCCCGCTCCCGGTTTCACTTTCATTATCTACCTGTCCTAGGATTATTTCAGGACCAGGGTTTGGGGGGGGGAGGGATGTCTAGGGTTTCTAGGGTTTCTTTTCGCAGCTGAACTTGCCTTTATGTGCGCAGCTAGTAAAGAGTCCAGCACATGAGACCATGCAGGCAGATTTCTGAAAGCCTTCATATCTCCAAGCAACGCTGCACTTCGCATTGTCCTTCCGATCTCCTGCCATGTGGTCAGGTTTAATGTTGCAGCCAGCGGAGTTTTTGGTGTTGTAGCTTGTATCCATTGTAGTAAGTTCACCAGTTTTTCTTCTTCAATTGCTTCCGAGTGTTTCTTCAGTAATGAATTTAAAGCTTCTGCGTTTTCTTGTAATTCACGTGACTTTGAGGATCCCATGTTTCGGCTTTTCTCCTGGGACGAAGGCACGGGTTTCTTTCTTCTTTCTTCTGGTTCCCGAGAGGCGTTCTCTCCTAACGTAGGCAAAGTCCTACCAAGTATTTAGGCCTTTTTCTTCGAGCTCACACGCGGCAGTCGCCGCTAGCGCCCATCAAAGGATTCTTTCCTTTGGTACCTGACGCTTTTCGCCTTTTTTTACGGCGGGCGTTCTTCAGCTCTAATATAGGCTGGTTCCTAACGCCTGGTCCGTATTAGTCCCTGATTCAGGGCGCCAAATGTAGCAGTTATATAATAACTGGCGAGTCCCAAAAGACCAGTAAGACACCAACGTGGTGTGTAACGAGAGTAACGTTTATTCCCCGATCCGTTACTTATATAACCATTTCAAATGCTGGCACATCACAACATGTGACCATGTCAGCCAATCCCACACAAGCATCTGTTTGAGCATGTGTAACAGAGTCTTAGGACTACAACTCCCAGAAGTCCCTGTGGCACCCGGATAGCCAGACCCCACATCAAGGCGTGACTGTCTCCAGCAAAAATAGCATTTGCCAAAGCGGATCCAATTTTTGCCCATTCTAAATAGGTCACGTTTTCTGGGAGATGATCTATGATTTTGTAAATCCATTTTGTTAAAACTTTCAGAGATTTTCTATTTAGAGGATAATCATATTTTCAAATTACATTCTTCAAGTAGTTGTATATTTCAGCTCCTTCCCTTGAAGGGCGAGCTTCCATATTGATGTTTTTATTTTAATTTTGGAGGGAGGGAAATTTTAGGGTAGGAAAGGGAATTCCCGCAGCTGCTCACCTCTTGAGGGTGTGTGAATCTGCCAGCTGAAGCTCATATCCTCTCGTTTAGCTGCGGTAACTGCCAGAATGCACCCCCCCAGTCAGGTGCACCTGAATGCCGATGAGGAATAGGAGAGTTCTCTTGATACAAGAGACCTACAATCCTGCCCCACGCTGCCGCGCCATTTGTCACAGTTTGAAGGGAAAAGACTCGAGACCAGCGGGGTTCTTGAACAGGACTGCAGATCTTTCATGGCAGTGCTTGAGGCTGATCTGGTTTATTAAACAAAATAGTAAGGTTTTATAGGGAAGGTGGGGAGGATTCTAGAAACTGGGAGGGATATGCGAAACCTGGACATATGATAGGGTAAAGGAAAATGCATAGGAATGAGGGAGAAGGATAGCAACAATAACATAACCGGGGATAACAGGAATTGGCTGTGACAGATATGCCAAGGTAAACTGTCCAATAGCAACACACTTAGCTCCGAGGAGCAAAGTCCACAGTGACAAGATGAAGTATCTGAAAATGATGGAATCACTAACACAGTACATCACACATAGACATGCTCACTGTCCCTTCCAACAAAAAAGTCTTCCCTCCATCGCGGACATGGTGAAACTTCAGAATGTCCACCTCCTACAGTAGAGCTTGAAAAGAAGGGAAGGGTTGAGGAAAGGTTTTTAAAGATTTATTTCACTTCTTGTTATTCTGCTCTGATTCTGTCAGTAAAAAAATTTGATTAATGTCCCCAAGTTGCAACTGTTTTGCCCATGATAGTATTCAGTGTGTGATCTCTCCCACTCCTTATCTGAACTTATGAACTCTTGTTACAGTCTGATTAGTGGCTGCAGCGTGGTTGTTTGGAGGGATACTACGCAGATGAGATTAATGCGCAAAAAGCCAGATGTTAAGGTCTTAAAGAGGGATCAAACTTTATCAATAAGTAAATGGTGAAAACAAGGGAAGGGAGAAGGGAGAGAAATAAGGGAAGGTGATGGGGGAAGAGCTATAACTCCCCTTACAAGACCCAGAAAGGACCGGACCACTCTGCATGCAAGTCATGGTGGACTGGAATGCCAATTATCCTGGACCTAACAAAACAATACTGTACTCTAGGTGTCCTGGTGCCCCCATAGTGACGCTGGGCATGGTCTTAAATACCCCACGGTACACGCTCACTGGCCAGCTTGCCTACGGGCAGACTCCTCCATGCTGCCCATTGGTCAGACAGTCGGTATCTGGGCAGGCTGGCTCTGACGAGGTGGGAAAATGTGACTTTTCTCTGCTGTAGACTCTCCAGGGGTGCTGGCAAGTAATCTAAAAATGTCCTCTCAGGACAATGAAGACAGTCCCACCAGGAGCTGAAGACAGAGACCACCATTTTGTGACGGCTTGGTCGAGAAGAACGGGATTGGCACAATTCAAAGGTTCAAGGTGAAATGGCCTCTTTATTAAAATGGCTTCCACCTTGCCACAGTTCTGTCGGGGAAAGCAGCACGACAGCACACAGGGGTTCGTACAGAGCAGAAGATGAAATGCTGTCCTTTTATTAAGGGGAGACCACTGCTTAAATAGAGTTAGGTGTAGAAGGTGCTAGAAACTGGGAAGGAGTATGAGATTGATGGGAGGGTTTAACTGCCACGGTTTCGGTGTCAGGGAAGGGAGCCAACCAGCTTGGGGTTCACAGCTCTGCTGTATCTATCTGTAGATACTGAAAGACACAGAAGGGTGCACGCAAGCACTGCCCCACACGCACCTACGCAACCCAAAATAAGAGGAGGCGAAGACACAGGTGTGAGGCAGCATCAGCCAGGGCTGATCTAAGTTTATTGAGGGAAGATAGAGGGTTTTTTAGGGGTCTGGGTTGGAAGGGTCTGGAACCTGGGTGGAGAAAGGGGAGGAGCATGCTTACAGTGATTGATTAACAGGGAATGAATAAACATGAGGGAGTGTAACTGGGCAGTAACTGGGGAGCAGCAGGTGGCTAAAACCTGCCAAACAACTTGATTGGTTGGTACCACACTGTACTCCAACCAATAGGGGAATTGTTGTTATGCCTGGTAAGGCAGAAAGTCCATGAGGGAAAAGAAACTAAAAGGGAGGGTTTAACCTACGTTTAGGTTTTACCCCAAACATGATTTATTCAATAACAGTCCCAAGTGGTGGTTCTTCAATACCAATCTCTTCAAGGCTGCATCCGTCCACAAATCTGGCTTTCCATTCAGAAAAAGATGTTTCATTCTCTCCATCAGGTGTTTCCCCTGGTGCCTCGCGATTCCCAACATTTAACAAATGGGGAGCTCAGGGGGAAACATGACATAACTAGGGACCAATCATGGGAACAAGGGTCAATTGCAGGACTGCCCACACTGCAGCAAACCCTGACCAATCAGGGATAAGGGAGAACAGTGGAGAAAAGAACATGTCTAGGCTTGCTCAGACATATGAAAAACTGGGGTAGAGAATCTCATATAACATGTGTTATCATCATTAAACCAGAAATACTTTAATTTTTGAAATACCAAATTTTGTTAAAAGCAAATGAGCAAAACAGCGCTGGGCGGCTCTTGCTCCACCAGTGGTCCACACTAGCAAAAGGCTAGCACCTGTCTTTTATACCTGCCGCTATCCCCTCCCCTTCAGGCAGTTCTCAGATAGAAGCGGCAGGTCCCAGATGAAGGCGGGAAGGTGGCAGGTCCTCTCCCCCCTGCTCCCCTGGACGACCCCTTTCACCCACATGCTTACAGGCACACTCAAAGCTTACGTTCAGCATAACAATATGTAACTTGCTTAACATATTAGGATATAGCTTGCCATAGTAACATAACATTGTGGTTTGACACCTGTAACTCAAGCTAACCACCAACTCTTAACATTACACAGTTTATTTGATTAGCAAGTTATCTCTTTTTGCTTTAATTAACTATTACAATTCCCCCCTTTTTCTATTCATAGTAATTTGCTTATCAAATCTTATTACAGCTTCTCGGGCTGCATATAAGATAGGAATTCCAGGTATTGTTGTAACATAATTAACAACATCACTAGGGGACCTGTTACAGCAGCAGCCAAGGGAATTGATTAAACAAGATTCAAACCAACTCTGTTGGGCTTCTTTTTTAATGATTTGCATAGAAGTAACATTCTTCCCCTAATGCAACACATAATCCCCCTCGTTGTAAAAATAGTAAATCTAATCCTCTTCTGTTATTTAGCCCTATCCCTTTATAATGTAACTGAAAAGCTAGGGGGTCCTACTGATATAGAACCTATAATCCCTGGAACTTTATTCATTTTGCAAACAGTAATCTAGTCTCCAGTCTGTTTCGGTGGTGTTGGCTATTGGCAAGTTTATTTCCGCAGAGTTAGTTGCCTCCACAATTGTACCCCTCTGCCTCCTTCATCTACTCCTTTGCAGGGAGCAACGAGGTACTAGTTTTTCTCAGCAGCAGTGGTATTCTTCAGGAGTTCTGCTTCTATGCTTGCTTAACCTTTTTACCATGGTTTTGGAAACACGCTATTCGTTTAGAATCTCATTCCAGGTTTTAATTTATTAATTAATTCCTATAGTTCTGTAATGACATTGGTACCAAAGTAGCCTCACTGTATACTTTATCGTGGGGCCCACTTCCAAGCAAGTTTCGCAGCACACTGGGCCCGCTTCCAGGCAAATCTGACAGCACACTGTTTTACAGTGTTATGTGCCGCAGCCCGATGTGGGAAATAGAGACGGACGTCACAGATGTTGGAGTGCTCGCTGGGATGTTTATTAAGTGCCGAGTAAAAACCGCAGGGGAAGAACTCGAGGGGCTGTGACACGTGAAACTATGCCAACAACATAAGAGGAATCGGAAATAATATTGATTGGCTCAGAAGAGAAAATGGAAAAAACTCTAACCACAGCTAAAAGCTCAACTAATTGGGGTGACCCTGGAGCTTTGTGGATGTCATGTCTCCATGAGTCACCATCTTTCCACACAGTGACTGCATTTCCAGTTTTGCCTGAACCGTCCGTAAATATTGTCTTAGCATGATGGAGAGGAACATGAGAGAACAAAACTTTTAGTTGAACGGGGATAGGAAGTAATCTTTGTAGGAGAGGGCATGCTGGTAAATGGAACTTATAGACTCCTCGGTAATTTGCCGTAGCTATTTGAAAATCAGGAGAAGTGACAATTAGTTGTTCAAAATGAAAAGAAGGTAAAGGAAAGTAATAAAATCTGTGTCTTTTCCACAGAGTTCAATGCAACGAAGACGACCTTTGAAACATAACTTAGAAAACATTTCAGGTAGGGTAGTTAAAGTTTTGGAGAATTGATGGGGTAAAAATAACCATTCCACAAACAGAAATTAGTATCATTAGAATAAAATTGTCCTAAAATAGCTATTGGCTGGTTGGTATTCTGTGCAATGACTAAAGAAACAGGGAAGTCTGGAAGGATTCTTTGAGCCTGTCGAATCGATATTTTCTCTTCTATTAATTGCAATGACTGTTGTGCTTCCTGGGTGAGAGATCTGGGAGAAGTCAAAGCTGGGTCGCCTTTAAGTAAATTAAATAATGGGTCTAGGTCTGGTGTAGTAATGCCTAAGATGGGTCTGATCCAATTTATCGCTCCTAAAAGCTTCTGTAAATCACGTAAGGTTTTGATATGTGATTTAATTTTGATGGATTGGGGGGTAATTGTTGATTCCGTGATTTTTAACCCTAAATACTTCCAGGGGGATGAATTTTGGACTTTATTAAGAGAAATTTGTAAGCCATTGGAATTTAATGCAGAAATGGTGGTCGAAAGAATAATTTGAATCTCAGAATCTGTTTTGGCACAAATTAAAATATCATCCATGTAATGTAGTATTATGGATTTCGGGAACTTAGATCTAATAGGTGACAAAACGTGAAAACAAAAAGCTGACACAGGGTGGGAGAATTTTTCATGCCCTGTGGCAGTACTCTCCATTGATAACATTGGTGCGGCTGGCTACAATTTAAGGAAGGAACTGAAAAAGCAAATTTGGAGGACATTGACTGAATTTAAATAAATGTGGAAAAAGCAATCCTTAATATCGACAGTAACTATGGGCCACTCAACAGGTAGCATTGATGGTGATGGCATACCTTGTTGGAGTGAACCCATGGGCTCGAGAACTTCATTTATTTTTCTAAGGTCTTGGAGTAGTCTCCAAGATCCAGAAGATTTTTTAATGACAAAAACTGGGGTATTCCAAGGACTAGTGGAGGGTTCAGTATGATGTTTAGTCAACTGGTCCTTTACCAAATTTTGCAATGCTTGCAGCTTCTCGGCAGGCAGGGGCCACTGATCCACCCAAACTGGATCTGATGTTTTCCAGGTTAAAGGTGGGAGCTGCAAGACACCAGTGGCCCTGGTTACAAATTTGATTGTAAGGAAATACCCCACTGCATTAAGCAATCTCGGCCCCATAAGGATAAAGGAATGTCAAGAATAAAAGGAAAAACTGATGCTAATTGTCCCTCTGTGTCGGACTTGGTTAGAAAAGGCAACCAGGCAGCTCAGCATGGGGTCGACAAAGCTGAATCAAACTTTATTAAAATGGAGGATTTTTATAGGGATTGGGGAGGAAGGTTCAGGAATTTGGGAGAAGCATGCTAATCCTCCAACCAGGATTGGGTATGGGAAAATACATAAACATAGGGAACATATACATATGTATGAAGGGGATAGACAGTAACAAGGAAAACAGTGATTGGTTGAGCTGCTGCGGCTCCACGAACTGTCCAATGACAGCTGACACCAGCTCTTGAGCACGATGACAGCTCAAGCTGCAGCTC
>NW_020955677.1:335140-442419 GCF_003031625.1 Empidonax traillii | reverse complement strand
AGGATTGGGTATGGGAAAATACATAAACATAGGGAACATATACATATGTATGAAGGGGATAGACAGTAACAAGGAAAACAGTGATTGGTTGAGCTGCTGCGGCTCCACGAACTGTCCAATGACAGCTGACACCAGCTCTTGAGCACGATGACAGCTCAAGCTGCAGCTCAGGGACAACATTACACCTAAAAATCCCTTACAACACAAGTTGTTCTACCACTATAATTATGCTCTTTATAATCATAAAAGCTACCTCCAACACCTCTGGACCTTGAATTTGAATTAATTTTGCGCTTTTAAGAGGTATTTGCGGCCTTCCAACCCCACTGATGTTGATAATCCTCTGCGTGGTTTCCCATGCAGACAGCCAGTCTCTCTTGGCTAAAATTGTAACATCTGCGCCTGTATCTATTAGGCCCATGACACTGATAGATGGTGGCTGTACCTGTTCTGTGTGGGTGAGGGTGCATGATATTATTGGACGGCAGGTGGTAATTGGCTTAGACTAGTAAGCTGATGTCTGATTCTGCAAAGTGTTATGTAAAGTGATGAAATAGGTGGGAGGTATTAAGGTAGCGATAGCATCCTTTTGGTAAATTTGAAGTGGGGGTGTTGAAACTGAAACTGGAATACAAATATGGTCAGATTGGAGGTTTTGTAAAAGCATGGGGATAATAAACAAACCTTTAGGTAGACAAATGGGATTGGAAACCAAGAGATACACTTCATCAACTGAAACAGAACAAGAGGGTGTAACTCGTAATAACAAATCCTGGTCAGTAAAAATAGTTACGAGGGAAATAGGATGTAAAGAAATACAACATAAACTTTTATCATTACTTAAAGAATCTTGAGAAGCATTTAACTGAGGGAAAAACGATTGCGAGTGGTCCGGATATCCAGCGGGGAACTTGTTGTCTGCGCGCCCCCCTGGGCGCTCAGATGGAAGTTTCCTGGAATATTTTCACAGGATCTGAAAGAAACTTTGCGGCGCAATTTGGGGGATTTAGAAGTAAGAGGATTTCCATGCACATCTGTAACCGATCGACAGTCCTTGTTCCAATGGCGACCCTTACCCCACCTTTGGCACACAGTCTTAGGAAAGGTGGGAGTATTAGGCGCAGATTGGGTGTTAAGTGGAGGACAGTGTTTTTTGATGTGTCCTTTCTGGCCACGGTGAAAACATGAATTTGGACCAGAGACAGCAGCAGCCATTAATTTCGCCTTATGCGTGTTAGAGTTAATGCATTTACATGCTTCAATCATTTCCAACAAAGTTGGTTCTTTTACGTATTTTAAGGCATGCTGACATTCTTGGTTAGCATTTTCAATGACAAGTTTTTTGAATAATATTTCTTGAGATTCTCTTTGGTCCACCTGCTTCACTATGGCTTCCTTCAACCTCATTATAAAATCCACAAAGGGCTCATCCTGCCCCTGTCTTATAAGTGTGAATGAAGGAGCAGATGCATAAGCATCTGCTACTTTCTTAATGGCTTGCAATGCCAGATCTTTTGAGGCGTCTAAATATTGCTTTGGGATAGTAACCTGATTGTCCTTGGTGGAAAAAGGACCATCACCATACAGCATTTGCTTACAGTAATCAGGAGGAGACCTTTTATGAGAGAGTTTTTCACCAACATATTTGTTAATTAACATTTTCCATTCATTCTCGAACACTGAATTCTGTACTGTTGTTAATAGACTGTCGCAGTCTTGTCTGGGATTACTTGAGTAATGACACCTTTTTGCTATGCCTCATTGGAGGGATTAACCAGGTACCATTGGTCTCTTTGTAGTGGTTGTGAAGGGTGTACTGTTATTGTGGATTCTTCCGCCGTGAAGGTGATATTGGGGGAAGAAGAATGGAGTGTGATGCATTGTGGAACATTTAATGTATGTTGGTGAGGTTTGGTTCTGATTGTGTCTTGTCCAATAGATGACACTGGCATTCCATTGAGGTATTTGGTGTCCTCGCACCCCTCATGGCGCTCAGAGTCAAGTTTCCCTGATTCATGTCGGATTTCCTCTGTGCTGGTGGTGTATTAAATGTAACGTTTTTCTTGTATGGCAGTTTAGGAGATTTTGGTGGGAGAGGGTCACTGTTGATGTCAGAAGTAGACCTGCATTCTGAGGTCCAGTGTTTCCCTTTACCACACCTTTGACAGTTAAATTTAGGGAATGTTTTAGGTGTCTGTGGTTTGTTGTCTGGGCACTTTTTTTCAATATGTCCTGATTGTTTGCAAGCAAAACATTGACCCTTAACAGCACACATCATAAGTCTAATTTTTTCTTTTGTGGATCCTACATTGCGACAAGTTTCGATCATCAATGTAGAATTTTTTTAATGGCCTTAAAAGTTTTTGACACTCTTAATTTGCTTTTTCAATTACTAGAGATTTAAAAAAAACATCCTGAGAATTTTCATCTGAAATTTGTTTTGCTATAGCTTCTTTTAACCGTTTTGCAAAGTCTAAAAATGGCTCTTTTGGCCCTTGAAAAATTAAGGCGTATGATGGTGTGGAGGTTGTGATCTTAGCAACCTTTTTTATGGCTTTAAATGCCAGTTCACTAGATTTATGTAGTATGGTAGGGTGAATAGTTGCTTGCTTTGTGTTATTCGAGTATGATCCTTCACCATATAGTCTGTCTATAGCCTGCTCGTGTGTTGCTCCCCGTGTTTCTCCTCCTTCTTTTACATATCTCTTAATGAGAGCCTTCCATTCTGTTTCAAATGCTGAATATTGGATGGTGGGTAACCAAGCCCTGGCAACTAAGCGAATATCGTTAGGTATTAGGTCGTAGGCTTGGAAGAAGAACTCAAGGAGGCCTATGGTGTATGGGGAGTTTAGGCCATATTCTGCAATTGCCTTTTTAATATCTTTCATAACCGGGTACGAGAAGGGTCTCCATTCTGGAGGTCTCCCTTCTTCTTTGAAGACTGAAAAAGCCTGAAGCATTTCAATGTCTCCTGCCAAGGCTGCTTGGTCATGGAATAATTTCCAAGCTTTTTCATGTGCTTCTATTACTTGGTGTGTAACATCTATCCAGGGGCCAGGTGTAAAAGGCTCCTGGATAGTTGCAGTGGGTTTAGTGGTTGTGTCTATGTGGGTTTCATCAGCATCCTTTGTAGATGAAAAAAGGTCAGATGCTGAGGTGCTAATGCTTTTAGTTGCAGTACATCGATGTGTAGATGTCTTAGGTTTGGTAGATGGCACTGCTGATGTTTTATTAGAGTGGATTTTGTTTTTAGATGTTGTGATCTTAGGTTTTGCTGATTTAATTATAGTAGTGAGAGGTGGTGGTGTTGTGGCATCATCACTGTCATCATCAGAAGTATCAGAGCAAGGCTTGGTATTTGATGTTTGGGTGCTGGACGATGTAAGTTTGGTTGTAGGCTGTTGCTGTGGAACTAGATGACATTCTGGGGCTGTAGGTGTATGCATGACAGTTTGCTGTAAGCGTTGAGATTTGAAAGAAAATTGTCGGAAGGCCATGGGTGGAATCAGGTCATGTGCCTCGGCCGTAGGCATAGGCCTGTATGGCAGTTCCGATGGTTGCGAGTGTTGGGAAGAATAGGGCTTTGTGCTGGTGTTGCGTGGTGGTAAAGGAGGGTAGGCCTTAGGCCCTCCGGCATGGGGGCTGCCATATTGGTTTCAGTGGGCGTGGCCTGCGCCAGAAGGGAAGGCCTGAACATGTGGGGCGGTGTTATGATGTAAAGGAGGAGTGGCTAGGGTGATGTCATGAGAGGTGGAGAGAAATGATGACATGATGTTAGGGGGAGTGTATTTCGGTGGATCCACCCCCAGTCTCTGAAATGTAGCTCCACCCTCGGGTCCTCCCTCCTGATGTCCCCACGAGTGAAGATGTTTACCGACGCCATTTTGTTCGTCGCTCTGCATGCTGTGTCCCGATCTCCCAGCGCCATCTTGTCTTCCCCCCTTGATGTTAGGTCCCTCCATGTTAGTAGTGGGTGGTAGTGATGCAGGGGGATTTTCCTTAGGGTCGCCATTTTGGGGTTGCTGTGAGGCTGGTGTTAAGGTGGTATTGTGTGCAGCCACATTTTGGCGTTCTCTCAGGAGCATAAGGATAAGTCTCCAGGCTATTAGCCCTTTTGCAGCCAGTTTGTCCCCTTTCTTATGCGCTTTCCACAGTTGCGAGCCAATTTTATCCTAGTGTTCGAGAGTTAGTTCCTCTGGGATTTCTAAGTAATGCGAGTTCATCCAGGTGGCTAAAGCCTTCAGGGAAGCCTTATCATAATTATGACCCCGAAGTTCCACTATGGCTTGTAGATGGGTTTCTCTGGTTTGCGGACGGTTGCACCCATGGCTGGTAGTAGACGAGAAGTTGGGGGATTTGTGGAGACGGGTTAGGAGGGGAGGGAATACCCCGACAGCTCACCTCTCCTGGAGATCGCCTACGTCTTCAGTGAGGGGGACACGAAGTCTAGTCTCTGTCGGGGAGACTGCCGGACTGCAGGGTTATCACAGACCCCTGCAGCTGAATGCTGCTGGAGTGCTGTCGCAGAAGTCGAAGAAAGAAATCTGCAGACGAGCCCCCACAGTTGGAGTGCCATTTGTCGCAGTCTTGTCTGGGATCAGGAGACAGACCAGCGACGGGGATTCTTGCCTCACCTGCAGATGGTATAATGGCAATGGCAAGTGCTGACAGGTAAAGTTCACTGATGTGAGGAGCCCCAAAGCAAGAGACACACACACAGAAGATGTGAACACCTGCACAGCCAAAAGCTGATCTACTTTATTAAACAAAATGGAGGGTTTTTATACCCCCTGAGGTGGAACATACTGGAAAAGGGGAGTAACTAGGGCGGAGCATGCAAATCCGCTCACAATCATAGGGCAACAGTTAATACATAAACATTAGGGGGTGGTAACTTGGGAGGAGAAAACTTGGGACGAATTGATTGGTCCGTACCTCAGGGTATGCTGACCAATTGGAAGCCGTATCCAAGCCTGTCAGGCTTATCAGTTCATGAGGGAGAAAGAGAAAATGGGGGAAGGCAACCTACGAATAGGTTTTTATATTTGGCTAAACCACTGCAAACAGTCTTTTAAGCACACTGAAGTTCATTGTCCACCTTTCCGAGCTGGTTTTTCCATTCCTCAAAGGTGGTCCCGCTGTTCTCAGCCTCCTTCCACATCCTGAATGCGCTTTCCATATCCTCGCAGACACTCTGGTTTCCAACAATAGACCTTTTGAAATCATTCTAACATCGTATGGTATAAGGGTGTATGCCTGAAATAATGAATCAAATAAACCAATCATGAAAGGTGCACCCAAACCATAGTCTACTATAGCCTTTTTAATGTCTTTTAGAATTGGATAGGAAATAGGGGTCCACTTCGGTTCCAAACCCTCTTCACAAAAGATTGGGAAGGCCTTCAAGAACTCAGTATCCCCAGCTTGCAAGGCCTGAGCCCTGCACTCCTTCCAAACCTCCATGTGGGAATTGAGGTCGGGTGTACAGGCCTCTTGGCAATCCTGCCGGTCATGGGAACTGCCATGTTGCTGGAAGTTTTCACCGGAAGTGGCTCTACCGCCATCTTGGGTTAGGCCCTCATGACTTCCCGAGGATGATGAGGCAGAGGAGGCTGGGTTAGGGGCGGTGACTAAAGTGTGGGTGTGACATGGGCAGGGCTTCACGACGATGCAAGTTTCGCGCATTCGATGTTCCCACGCTGCGACAAAGCTCCGCCTCCCTCCCTCAGGGCCACTGCCATCTTGTGGTGTGTTCAAGTCCAACCTCCCTCCCTCATGATCGCTGCCATTTTGTGAGCTGTTAGTAGACCTGTCCCGTGAATGTGTGTCCTTTTTAGATGGTCTTTTTAAAGTAGTATACGGGTCCCGAGAGTAGCGATGCGGTGGCGGTGGTGGAGAAGCAGAATTCTTTTTCGTCATTTGGTCTTTTAAGACCATCAGAACTGCTCTCCACACTTCTAAAGCCAACTCCGTGCTGGAGATCTTATTATTTTTATCGGTCCAAATATAGAAACCGATTTCGTCCCAGTCGTGCGTGTTAAAGACTTACGGGATGCTTTCCTTTTTTACATCAAGCCATCGCGCCAATGATTTTAAAGATTTTTTGTCAGGCGTTTGGCCGTGTTGAAGAATTAGTGTTTTTAAATGACGATACTTT
The DNA here is from genome assembly GCF_003031625.1 of Empidonax traillii. Classification (NCBI taxonomy): domain Eukaryota; kingdom Metazoa; phylum Chordata; class Aves; order Passeriformes; family Tyrannidae; genus Empidonax; species Empidonax traillii. The sequence goes on along the minus strand of NW_020955677.1, from coordinate 436,262 downwards.
TCACGCTCATATGTTGACAAGCGGACACCCATTGTTAGTTGTGGGGATTGGATACGTGGAAAGGATTCGGGGCTGCCCCAGCTGCTCACCTTCTTCTGCCAGCGGTGGAAGGTGCGGAGGGAACTGACAATCCATTGCTTGTCCGCCGTCAAGCTGGGGGTGGCTGCCGGGAAGAACACCACAACCCTGGGTCTTCAGTATCCCAGCAGGGCACTCCAGAGTTTTCTCAATGTGAGAAACCTCTACAGAGCCCCATGCGTGGGTGCCATATGCCGCAGCCCAGTGTGGGAAGTAGAGACAGACGACACAGATGTTGGAGTGCTCGCTGGGATGTTTATTAAGTGTCAAGCAAAAACCTCAGGGGAAGAACTCGAGGGGCTGCGACATCAAGAGATGCCACCAGCTAGCGAACAAAAGTGCCATCCCTTAGTGAGGGAAGAACAGGGATTTTATATAGGGTAGGCAGGAGAAGGGACTAGAACATGGGAGGAGTTTAGGGATTGACAAAGGGTACAACCAATGAAAACCCGTACAATGAACGCGCCATAAAGAACAACCAATAGGGTAATGAATTACCTCAGCTAGGCCCACCCATGCTGCAGCACTAACAGACCAATCCTAGCTGAGGGATTTGAACCAATAGGAATACAGTATTTTATGAGGGGAGAGAAACCTGGAATAAAACCTATTTTAATAATATTTAAGTTCTATAACAATCACCAAAACACCATTAAACTGTCCATTAGTGTTTAAGCACTTGAAGTCCGTGTTCATGATAATGAGTAAAAGTCCTTTTTAGAATCTGTTCAGTATTTGTCGCAGATTTCTTTCCAGTGGTGGAATTCTGCTCTCTTTTGTTCCTCTACAAAGAATGATCAAAATTGGCGGAATGTTTTCTAGCCTCCCGTAGGCTTGTAAGTCTGATATTTTCTGTTCCACTAGATTTAACGCAGTTTGTGCCTCAGGTGTGAGTTGACACGGTTTTGATGTCTGGAAAGGGTCAGGACCAGCTCAGGGTCTGCAACTAGCCTGTAGATGTTAAGTAGAAGGCTATAGTTGCCAGCTAGCTCTATGTACACCCACGCCCTGAACCTCAAGAAAGGGACAGGACAGCGATGTGCACAGTCGAACAGCCAAGGCTTATCTGCCTTTATTTAAAATGGAGGGCTATTTAAGGGGTAAGACAGGGAAGGTGTTGAAAGGGAGGTGGAGCATGCAAATCCACTACAGGGGATTTAAGGTAAATGTTTAAACATGAGAGGGAGTTAACATGCCCTGAGGCAACCAGGGAGAAACATGATTGGCTACTACCGCATGGTACAATAGCCAGTGAGATGCTGTATCTGTGCCGTGAGGCAAAGTCTCTGGAACATGAGGAAGAAACAGAAAATGAAGGATTCAATCCTAGGAATAGGAGAAATCCTCAAGTGTAAAAATAGAACTCTTTAAACAGTTGATGTAGCATCCGCAGGCATTTCTTCACCAGTCACAAATCTTTCCTTCCATTCCTCATATGATGTTTCTTCCTCCTCCAGGTCATCCCCAACAGTGAGTGACCTTGAAGATGAAAGGGAAGGGTTACCCCTCAACAGGGAAAACAACAGGTGGAGGTCATCGGGGCTATTCCTAATGAGGGGCGAACCCAATTGATGTTGCCTAGGAGCTTATGCAAATCATTTAGAGTCTTAATTGAGTGGTTGATGGCAATTTTTTGTGGAGTGATCGATGTCTCTGTTATTCTTCAACCAAGGTATTGCCAGGGGGAATGCCACTGAATTTTTTCTGATGAAATTTTTAGATTGAAGTATTTTAAAGAATTTAGGGTCATATTTAGAACTTGATGAACTACACATTTAGTCTTTGCACAAATTAAAATACCGTCCATATAGTTGCATTTTCATGATTTTTCCAAATCGGTGATGAGATTTTGGCCACATATAATCGACATAGAGTTGGTGAATTCTGCATCCCCTGTGACAATACCTTCCACTCATACCTATAATTTGGCTCTGCTGCGTTTATGAAGGGGACCGTAAATGCAAATTTGCAGGTATCTTGAGGGTGTAACATGATATGGAAGAAACAATCCTTTATATCTGTCACAACCATGGACCACTTCTCTGGCAGCATAGTTAGTGAAGGCATGCCAGGTTGGAGTGACCTCATAGGTTTGATTACCTCATTTATTTTCCTTAGATCTTGTAACAACCTCCACTTTTCTTACGCTTTTTTGATGACAAACACTGGGGAATTCCACGGGCTTGACGCGGCTTTGGAAATCGGGGAAGGGAGCGAACCAGCGTCAGGGGTTCTTGTGCTAACCTCCGAGGAGATGGTCTCCACTTAGGGCAGCCGGTGGCAGCTAGTCTCAAGGTGTGTGAGACAGCGGAGCATGCTAGTGCAGGCAGGGGTGAAGGTAGCGCAGCACTGCTTAGAGTCCCGAGCCCAAAGAAGAGACACAAGACTAAGGTGTTGTTCAAAGCAGTGATCAGGGCTGATCCAATTTATTTAAGGGGGGACAGGGTTTATATAGGGTCAGTTGGAGTAGGTTCTGGAAACTGGGTGGAGGGAAGGAGGAGCATGCAAATCCTCTTACAAACATTGGGCAGGGGAAATGAATATGGATAAGGGGGTGGCAACTGGGAGGTGGCAACCAGGCTTTCCTGCCAAAAGGGCAGGGGAAGCCCGCCAAACCCTGTGATTGGTCAGTACCCCACGGTATCCGGCCAGTAGAGGAACTGTTGCTGTACCTGCCAAGGCAGTCACCGAGTCCTTATGGGAAGAAGATGAGTAAAGTAAAATGGAGTCCAACCTAAGATTAGGTTTTCTTCCCAAACCTAAAGCACACAGTAAATCAGTCCATCATGTAGTAGGCGATTTGGTCGATGTCTCTTCCTCGCCAGCACCTTTCACCGTGTGTGCCTTTCATTCTACGAAGGACTTCTCAGCTGTCTTGGTGTTTCCCTGGTCCCCAACGCCTGCCTTCGACATTTCATAGGTGTTCACTTTCTCCCTACTCCCAACATGGGGTGACTGTTGGGGCAATATGGCCTGATTCCAACTGTTCCTTAATCAATTGATTAAAAATTAGCATCTTTTCTTTTGGCATTGACCACTGGTCTACCCATATTGGAGTGTTAGTGGTCCATTTCAGAGAAGGTAGAAGCTGCTCACCAGTGGCCAAACCTAAAAATTTGAGTCCAATTTGATGCCCCATTGTGTCAGTATGTCTTGTCCCCATAGTGTCATTGGAACCGTCAGGATTAATGGACGGCAGGTTGCAACTCGTCCGTGTGGGTCACAGATAGAGATGACATTCTGGCTACGGAAAGGAGTCCTTGAACCTCCCACCCCCTTGACACTTACGTGGGCGATGTCATAGGCCCACTAGTTAGGCCAGTCTCTCATGGACAGTATGGTGACATCTGCTCCCTTATCAGTAAGTCCTGAACTGTTTCATTGTCGGCTGCTGAGAAAATAGAGCAGGTTAAAATAGGTTTCCTATTGTCATTTGGTTGGGTCCAGTTTATCTCTGCTCCCGAATGCCGAGGCAGACTGACCAGTTGGTTCACGGATAGCAGCCATGCAATAGGAGTGTCACCTGGTATTTCTGCAGGTGGAAAAGAAACATAGATATTAATATTGATGTTATTGGTATCTAAGTTTTTAAGGATTTTGGAGAGGATGATAAGTCCTTTTCCTGTAGCTTGGGGTGTCGCAGTAAGTAGGTATATATCGTCTTTGGATACTATTTCCGAAGGGGAAACAGGACTGTGGGATTGGTGGACCAAAGAATAAACTGTACAGACAGTGTGAGAAGAATCCAGGAGACACTAGCAGTTTGGTCTTCTTTCAATTGCTGGTGGACAGGTCTGAAAGAGAATGGGCCTGATGCAGTGCCCGATGACAAAGGCACTGAGCAGAGGCACTTGGTGTCTTCACACCCCTCTTGGCGCTCGGCATCTGGTTTCCCTGTTGTCCTACTGATTCTCTGGAAAATTTCACGTGTCTGTTAGATGGATTGGGAGACTTAGGTGGAAGGGGTTAGTTGTTAATATCTGTCTTGGACCTACAGTCAGAGGTCCAGTGCCTCCTTTACCACATCTGGTACAGTTATATGATGGAATTTTTTGTTTTACTACATGTTTAGGACAGGTCTTTTGAAAGTGTCCGTCATCTCCACAGTTAAAACATTTTTGTGGAGATTTGATTGCAGCTGCCAGCAATTTGATTTTTGACATTTGGGACCCCATATTTTTACAGGTTTCAATCATTTCCAGTAGGGATGGATTTTTCATTGTTCTTAAAACCTTTTGACACTCCTCGTTAGCTTTCTCTATGATGAGGCTTTTAAAAAGAACTTCCTGTGAAGCCTGGTCCGGTATCTGTCTTGATATTGCTTCCTGGAGATAGGAAGCAGGCGACCTTGAGTTTATGTGAGTTTTCCAAATATACACAGAATATGGGGGTTCTACAATATGAATGATGTAATCAAGAAACAATAACAAGACAGAAGGGATGTGGCAGGACCGCCCATACTGCGGCAAATCCTAACCAGTGGGGAAGAGGGGATTCTTAACCTATCAGGAAAAGGAAAATCATGAGGGGGCAAACATCTTAATACTATATAATAAATAAAACTGGGGTATATATTTTTTGAAAAAGCATGCATTAACAATGAACAGTAAAACATCAACCAAACACAAAACCTTGTCTTTAACTGTGATTCAGGCCTAAATGGCCTGCAAACATCTCTTTTATCAGTGAAGTCCTTTCTAGTATTTCTCCTAGACTGTACGCCATTTCTTGAACTGCTCTCATTTTTTCTTCTTGTCCTCCTCACCTTTGCAGTTATCCAGATTTCGTTGAGATTCAGTGTAGGCTTGAAAAAACAAATCAGTAAGTCCTACAGTAAATGGTGTATTTAGCCCATAATTGGCTATGGCATTTTTAATGTTCTTTAAAATGGGGTATGAGAAGGGCTTCCATTCAGGAGGTTTGCCTTCTTCCGTGTATATTTGGAAAACTCACATAAACTCAAGGTCACCTGCTTCCTCGACCTGAGTTTGAAAGGCTTTCCGTGCTCGCTTGTGTGCTGCTGCTAGATGGTCTGTATTGTCTAGCGCTGATGGTGGCGTGGGCTGAATGTTTGAAGCTGGCCGTGAAAGATGGTTAACCGGCACCAGCTAGGACGACTGGGCAGCACCATGTTGCCAGATGTTTACCTCGACTGGGCCAGAAGTCTCATGGGCTCTACCATTTTGGACTGGTTTTGACATGGTTTTGTGTCTTGGAAGGGAGCTGGACCAGCTTGAGGTTTGTAGCTCTCCAGTGACTGGTGGTTGGAAAAGCTAGCGGCCGACTACTGCATACACGTGCTCACACAGCTCAATGAGAGGCAAGACGCAGGCATGATGCAAGCAACAGCCAAGGCTGACCTGTTTATTTTAACAAAATGGAGAGGTTTTAAGGGGTTTGGGATGGAAGGAACTGGAACTTGGGTGGAGAAAGGGGAGGAGCATGCAAATCCTCCTACATTCATAGGACAACAGGGAATGCATAAACATGAGGGGGCTGAACTTGGTGGAAACTAGGGAGTGGCGGAGTGCCAAAGCCCGCCAAACACTATGATTGGTTGATACATCACTGTACCTAAACCAGTGAGGAAACTGTTGTCATGCCTGTCAAGGCGTAAGAGTCCAAGTAAAAGGAACACAAAATGGAGGGTAAACCTACAAATGGGTTTTCCTCACTATACACAAATCACTCCATTACAGTCCCAGGTGGTGACTTCTCAGGACCAACATCTTCCAGGCTATGTCCTTCCACAAATCCTGCCTTCCATTCTGTGAAGGATGTCTCATCCTTGCCATCAGGGGCCTCCTCTGGTGCCTCATGATCCCCAACATGGTGTGACTTCGGGATATGCATGACTGACGTCACTTTGATGGGAGGGTGACAGTGATGGGCAGGTGGGTTTGTGGGTGGAGATGTGGCTTCCCAGGCTTGGATTTTTGCACCACCAGTTTGCCACCATCTTGCCTGCATGCCATTTCCCGTGCTAGGTGTGCAGCAACTCAAAATGGAGGCATCAACCAACCTATCAATAGGTTTTAGCTTGTCAGCCTCTGTGAAACAGCCTATTAAACAAAGGCAGGTTCATTGCTCTTTTCTGCGAGAAACTCTTCCTTCCACTGTAGGTATGATTTGTCTTCATGGTGGTCACCTCCAACAGTGCCAAATTAGAAAAAGAAGTGTCTGAAAAAGATTAAATAAAAGACTGTTAGAAATGTACTTTAAATATGAGTGTTCTACCCTTTTTACAACTTCTGCTACATATGCTGAATCTGAAATAAGATTAAAAGACTCTTTGGAAAATGTGGTGAAGGTTCAAACAACTGCTGACAACTCAATAAGCTGTGGAGAAGCCTCCATTATATGAACATCTTGCTTCCAACAGCCGTTTTCTTGCTAAACTATGACTGCTTTCTTTGTTCTTACTGATCCATCAGTGAATACATTTTTGTTCCACTAATTGGTTTTTCTGATTGTAAAATTTCAGTTGGATCGGGAGTTGTCCAATTGTTCACAAGATGTTTGTATTAGGTAAATGATATTTAAATGGGCCTGAATAATCTGAGGATGCAATTTGGAACTCTGTGGATTTTGTCAGCATTTGTTCAAGGTGTTCGGAACTCAGAGGAAGATAAATAGTATTTGGTTCTTCCCTGTCGCAGCCTGGGTGAAGGACAAGGCACGGACAACACAAGGGGTTCCTCACTCTGTTGTAGGTTTTATTGGTGGTAAATGGAGTGAAGGGTGCTATCCCTCACTGAGGGAGGACAGGCCTTTTATAGGGTCCAGGGTGGAAGGGACTAGAACTTGGGAGGAGTTTCAGGATTGACATGAGGGTACAACCAGTAGGGAAATCACAAAATGTATGATGTAACCACCAACCAATCACATGAACTGACAGCATCAACCGTACCGCCCACACTGTGGCAAATTTCAACCTATCAGAGAAGGAGAAATCTCAACCAGTCAGGGAACAGTAAATTCATGAGGGGAATAACATATTCCAATATAATATAATTAATATAACCAAAATACAACACCAAACATCATTTTAAACTGTCCAAAATATGCAAAGTCCATTAGTCCATATCTAGTCCTTTTAGTATTTGGTGTAGACAGCTCTCCATTTCTCGTATCTTTCTCTCTTCTGTATCTCCTCACTTCCCCTGAAATTTCCCAACACCCTGTCCTTCCCTTGAAAGTAACTTTGGAAATCATTTCAATAAAAGTTTTAAATGTTTTAGAAAATGGGTAGGAGAGGAAGATCCACTCCCAAAGAGACATCTCTATTTCTTGATGGTGTAACTGGCATAGGATTCCATAAGGTTGAGTTTTTCCTAACATAATGATGAGTACAGGTGGAATGTTACGTATTTTGGGAGAAAGATTAGTTAGTTTATTCTTCACTACTTGTATTGCTTCCAGGGCTTCAGTGGTAAGTTGTTGGGGTGAGGCTACATCAGGGTCATCTCAAAGGAGTTGGAATAACAAATGGAGCTCATCTGTAGTGACTCCTAAGATTTGTCTTACCCAGTTGATGGCACCTAGAAGTTGCTGCAGTTCGTGCAACTTAGCAATCTTGTTGAGCTTAATTTGCTGAGGAATGTTACAAGATGACGCTATGTTCCAACCGAGGTATTTCCATACCATTACCTGTTGTTTCCATTCCATTACCTGTTGCTTCAGGAAAGATCCAACGAACTGAGGTATGGACCTTGGTTCGTTGGATTTTTCCTGAAGCAACAGGAAGCTTATACCTAGTGAGAACATCCAGTAAAGATTGCAACACAAGGATCTACAGTAAGCTGATGTTCAGTGCACATAAGGATGTCATCCATAAAGTGTAATACTACTACTTCTGAATACTGATGATGGAGAGGGGCCAAGATATTAGGAACAAACAATTGGCATAGAGTGGGTGAATTTTTCATTCCCTGAGGTAGAACCAGCCACTCAAAACAACGATTTAGTGTTGGGGGTGAACTGGGGAGTGAGATGGAGTTTACTCGCTGGAGGGGCAACTTTCTGAACAGCATTGAGGACCCTGCTACTGCCTATCAGCCTGCTTGATGGACTTTCTGCTTATCACCATGTGGCTAAACTTATTGTTAAGTTGAAGCCACCCTTTTGTGTTTCTTTTCTTCAGTTCAAGGACTTTGCCTTCCAAGGCACAGTGACAGTTCTCCTATTGGCCAGTCTGCCATGGGGTAGCTACAAATCAGTTAATTACCCAGTTACCTCATGGTTATGTTCCACCCCTTTATTATGTCATCATGTTGCCTCTCCTATCACCTTCCCTAGTTTTGCATGCTCCTCCCATGCTCCACCCCTATTCCAGATCTTTCCCTAGCTGGACTCTTAAAAACCCTCCATTTTGTTTAATTAACTCAGATCAACTTCGGCTGATGTGCTGTTCACATTGATTTTTGTCTCTTGTTTTGGGCACAGTTAAGGTGAGACGTAACACGACCCTGCAGGGCAGAGCGTGTGCGCTGCATTTCAGCCCTTGGCAGGCTCTGCCTTTAGACAGACAACTGCAGTCCTGTCACGAGCCCGCTGGTCTCATTTTCTTCCGTAACTCAACCGCGTCAGTTTGAGGCTTCCGTGTTCACTGCAGGGACTGAAAAAGCAAACTTTGCCATGTCTTCAGGTCTTAAATGAATTTGAAAGAAGCAATCTTGGAGGTCTATTACAACAAGGGGCCAACCTGATGGAAGTTGGAGTAAAGACGGCATTCTGGGTTGTAAGGACCCATTGCCTCCCTGGCATCGTTGACACGGCGGAGGTCTGTCAGTAGTCTCCATCTCCCCGATGTTTTCTGAATTACAAAGACGGGAGAGTTCCATGGACTCACACTGGGTGCAATATGTTTTAGTTCTAGTTGTTCATCAACCAATTTCTTCAAAATATGCAGCTTTTCTTTTTTAAGGGGTCACTGGTCTACCCAGATATTTTTTTTCGGATTTCCAATTAATTCTGTGCTGCAGCCCGGGGTTAAGGGAAGGAGACGGACGACACAAGGGTTCGTATGCTTTGTTGTAGGTTTTATTAGTCCTCAGGGGAGAGGTGTGTCGTCCCCTGGGCAAGCATGCGTCATCCCCTTTCTGAGGGAAGGACAGGTCCTTTTATAGGGTTCGGTGAAGAAGGGGCTAGAACTTGGGAGGAGTTACAAGATTGATAGGGGATACAACCAATGGGAACATTACAATATGCGCGCCATAACCTTTAACCAATCAGATAACTAATTGCCTCAACTATGCCCGCCTACACTGCGACAAAACCTAGTCTATCATAACTGAGGAATTCTTAACCAATCAGAGGATAGCAATTCCTGAGGGGAATAAAACATAACCTTATACAATACCTACAACATAGAAGGAATTAGAAATTATATTAATAGGTTCTGAGGGGAAAAGGGAAAACACTTGGACAACCGCAGAGAGTTCAACTATTTGTGGTGACCCTAGTGCCTTGTGGATATTTTGTTTCCAGGAGTCACCTTGTCTCCAAACAATTACAGCTTTGCCTGTTTTTCCGGAACCATCAGTGAAGATGTTCTTAGCACTCTTGATTGGAACATGAGAGAGTAGCAGTTTTAACTGAATAGGGAGTGGTAGTAGTCTTTGTAAAAGTGGACACGCTGGTAGGTGGAATTTATAAACACCCAAGTAGTTAGCAGTAGCAATCTGGAAATCAACTGAGGATCTAAGTAATTGATCAAAATGAGCTGCAGTTAGGGGAAGATAAATGGAATCTGGATCTTTTCCACAGAGATCAGTACAACAAAAATGACCTTTAAAACATAACTTTGAAATCATTTCAGGTAGCGTAGTAAGTGTTTTAGAGAACTGATGCGGCAGGAATAACCATTCCCATAAGAAAAAATCTGTGTCATTGGAATGAAATTGACGGAGAATAGTGAAAGGTTGGGTATCATTTAAAACAATAACCAAAAAGGTAGTAACATCAGATAACATTCTGCTATACTGCCTATCTGAAAGTTTTCGTTCCACAAGCTGTAAAGCTCGTTCCACCTGTGGGGTAAGAGATCTGGGCAAGGTTAAAGCAGGGTCACCTTTAAGTAAATTAAACAAAGGATCTAAATCCTGAGTCGTAATGCCTAAAATTTGCCTAATCCAATTAATTGCACCTAAGAGTTTCTGCAAGTTGTTTAAGGTTCTAATATTAGTCCTAGTAGTAATTGACTGGGGGGTTATTGCCAAATTAGTAATTTTAAGTCCTAAATATTTCCATGGAGATGAGGTTTGAATTTTTTCTGTGGAAATATGTAATCCATTTGAATTTAAGGCCGAAATAATAGATGCGAGAGTCACTTTTGTCTCAGATTCTGACTGCGCACAAATTAAAATATCGTCCATATAATGCAAAATAATCGATTTTGGAAATTGAGATCAAATTGGAAAAAGAATGTGTGAAACACAAAGTTGACATAATGTAGGGGAATTTTTCATTCCTTGTGGTAGGACCTTCCAATGGTACCTTTGATGTGGCTGAATAGAGTTGCGTGATGGAACAGAAAAGGCGAATTTAGGAGCATCGATGGGATTTAAGTAAATGTGAAAGAAACAGTCCTTAATGTCGACAAAGACTATGGGCCACTCAGCAGGTAGCATTGATGGAGAAGGCATACCTTGTTGAAGCGTCCCCATAGGTTCGAGGACATCATTAACTTTTCTGAGATCTTGGAGTAATCTCCAAGAACCAGAAGATTTTCTGATAACAAAAACAGGTGTGTTCCAGGGACTCGTTGAGGGCTCTATATGTCCATTAGCCAATTGTTCCTGAACCAAATTTTGTAAAACTTGCAGCTTTTCGAGAGGCAGGGGCCACTGGTCAACCCAAACTTGGGTCGATGTTTTCCATAAAAGTGGGGGAAGCTGCAATTTACCAGTGGCCCTATTTATAAATTTGAATGAAGCCCAATGCCCCACTGCATCAAGGAGTCCCTGCCCCACAGTGTAAGAGGGATGTCTAAAATGAATGGGTAGATAGACGCCGATTTATCCTCAGGACTCAGAATTTGAATCACCTTTGAGCTTTTGAGTGGAATTTGTGAACCACCGACTCCACTGATGTTAATAAGAGTCTCAGTGGTTTCCCACGAAAATGGCCAATCTCTTTTTGCCAAAATGGTGACGTCAGCACCTGTGTCTATAAGGCCTGTAAGAGCTATAGATTGAGGCTGTCTATTCTCCATGTGTCTGAGAGTGCATGTAATAATAGGATGCGAATGGGAAATAGGTAGAGTCCAATTGACAATCACCTCATTTTGAAGAGTGTTATATAAGGTGATGAAATATGTGAGGGGAATTAAGGTCACAAGTGCATCCTTTTGAAGAATTTGGACGGGGGGATTGGAAACAGATAAAAGAATACAAATATTATCAGGATCTAAATTACATAGAAGCATAGGAATAATGAAAATACCTTTGGGTACACAAATGGGATTAGATACTAACAAATACATTTCATCGAACATAACAGGCTGTGAAGGTATGACTCGTAACAACGGATTTGAATCCGATAGAATTGTAACAGGGGACCCAGGATGTAAGAAAATGCAATGTAAGGTTTTATCATTCTCGGAGGAATCGCTGTAGGGATTCAGCTGAGGGAGAACCTGTTGCGAGTGGTCTGGGAGAGGGGAATTTGGTGTCCTCGTGCCCCCCTGGCTGCTCGTAGGGCAGTTTCCCGTTTGAGTATTAACAGAAAAAGGAATGTTTTCACAAGAACGAAAGAAATTTTATGCTTTAACTTAGGAGATTTAGGGGGTAATGGTTGGCCATTGATATCAACAACTGATCTACAATCCTTAGTCCAATGACGCCCTTTTCCACATCTTTCACACACTGTTTTTGGTAACAGAGGAGTAGTAGTACGCACCAATTGACTGACTAACTGAGGGCAGTGTTTTTTAACATGACCCCTCTACCCACAGTGGAAGCAAGAATTAGGACCAGAAAGAGCTGCTGCCATCAATTTATCTTTATGGGTATTAAGAGTTGATATATTTGCATGCCTCGATCATTTCAAGTAACATCGGATTTTTTAAATACTTGAGTGCATGTTGGCATTCTCGGTTTGCATTCTCAATTATTAATTTTTGGAATAAAATTTCTTGTGACTTTTTCTGTTCCACCTGTTTGTTAATAGCCTCCTTAAGTCTAGTAATAAAGTCCACAAAAGGTTCGTCTGGACCTTGTCTAACCAAGGTAAAAGAGGGAGCAGATGCATAAGCATCTGCAACCTTTTTAATGGCCTGCAAGGCAAGGTCCCTCGAAGTGTCAAGGTGTTGTTTTTGAATTGTAATTTGAGTTTCTCTAGTAGAGAAGGGACCATCGCCGTATAACATTTGCTTAAAATAATCAGGAGGAGCCTTTTTGTGAGATAACTTATCAGCAATATACTTAGTAATTAAAGCTTTCCATTCGTTTTTAAATACAGAATTTTGCACAGTAGTTAGCAATCCTTTCAAAATCATTCTTATATCATAGGGAATTAAAGTATAAGCCTGAAATAAAGATTCAAATAAACCAATGGAGAATGGAGCACCCAAACCATAATCTACAATGGCTTTCTTGATATCCTTTAGAATAGGGTAGGATATCAGAGTCCAATCCGGCACTGGTCCATCCTCAAAATAAATGGGAAAAGCCTTTAAAAATTCAGTGTCGCCAGCTTGAAGTGCCTGGGCTTTGCACTCCTTCCACACATCGGCATGTGAGGCAAGCCTGGATGTGTAGGCCTCTTGTCGGTTATGGGCGCCACCATCTTGGCGGATGTTGAAATCGGAAGTGACCCTGATGCCATCTTTATCCAGGCCCTCGTGACCTTCAGATAGTGATGTCACTGAGGAGGAGTGGCTAGGGGAGGGGACTACAGCATGGGAGTGTCGTGGGTGTGACTTGGGATTTTCGTGTGCTTGGGTTTCCCGCGCCGCGCTAGAACTCTGCCTCCCTCCCTCAGGGCCACCGCCATATTGTGGTGGAATAGGAGCAGAAGCCCGTGAATATTTGTCGTTGCCATGTTGTCTTTTAAGAGTCTTAAAAGAGTCCCAAGAATAGCGGTGAGGTGATGAAGAAGGAGAAACAGATTTCTTGTTCATCATCTGGTCTTGTAAGACCATCAGAACTGTTCTCCAAGCGTTAAGCGCTGAATCCGCACCCGAGACCTTGTTGTTATTATCAGTCCAGATGTAAAAGCCAATATTGTCCCAATCACGGAGATTAAAAACTTGCAGGACTTGTTCTTTTTTATTATCAAGCCATTTCGCCAAAGATTTCAAAGATTTTTTATCTGGCGATTGGCCGTGTTGTAAAATTAGAGTTTTAAGGAGGCAATATTTTTCGCATTCTGTGGTGGATAAACGTGCACCCATGTTTTCGTTGTGGGGGTGTGGAGACGGGATAGGGGTTAGGGCTACCCCAGCTGCTCACCTTCTCCTGCCGGCAGTAGGAGGTGCGGAGGGGATGGCAACGACCCGTTGTTGCCCGCCATTCAGCTGGGGGTGGCTGCCAGGAAGATCACTGAACGCTGGGTCTTCAGTATCCCAGATGAGTGCTTTGGAGCTTTCTCAATGTGAGGAACCTAGAACAAAGTTTCATGTCTGGGCGCCATATGCTGCAGCCCGGGGTTGAGGGAAGAAGACGGACGACACAAGGGTTCGTATGCTTTGTTGTAGGTTTTATTAGTCCTCAGGGGAGAGGTGTGTCGTCCCCTGGGCAAGCATGCGTCATCCCCTTTCTGAGGGAAGGACAGGTCCTTTTATAGGGTTCGGCGAAGAAGGGGCTAGAACTTTGGAGGAGTTACAAGATTGATATGGGATACAACCAATGGGAACATTACAATATGCATGCCATAACCTTTAACCAATCAGATAACTAATCGCCTCAACTATGCCCGCCTACACTGCGACAAAACCTAGTCTATCATAACTGAGGAATTCTTAACCAATCAGAGGATAGCAATTCCTGAGGGGAATAAAACATAACCTTATATGACATAATTATAACTACTGAAACACACATTAAACAGTATCAGAACAGTCCATTGATGTTTAAACATGCAAAGTCCATAGTTTCTGTAGAAAGTCCATTCAATATCTGTCATAGATTTCTTTCCATCTTTTGAAGTCCTCTCGTTTCTGCGCCTCCACAGTCCTGGGTAGAAGCTGCTCATCAGTGGCCATCATTACAAATCTGGAATGGTAGTAATGCCAACACCCCATTGGGAGAGGATGCCTCTCTCCCACAGGGAAAATGGAATGGGCAGCACAAAGGCATGCACTTAGCATTACAATCTCCTGGGCCAAGAATGTTTATTATGTGTTTGTGGTGGATAAAAAGAAGGAATGAGAGAGGTTCGAGAGCTGGAGAGCTGCGTACAAAAAATACTGAAGGACCTTGACCAAACAAGAGACTTCTTACAGGTTGGAAAAGTCTGGACAATTGTTATAGACTATACATTTACCACATGAGTGGTACCTGACTATCTTAAGTGAAAGAACTGTTAGAACATGTTATGTTAAGGTTTTGTACCCCAATTCCATTCATTTTAATGTAATAGGGCATGTTTAGACATGTTTTCTCCCTCACAATTTTCCCCAACCGTGATTGGCTAAGATTTGCCACAGTGTAGGCAGTCCTAGCATTGTCCCATGTTCTTGTGATTGGTTCTTTATTATGTTATCTCTTAGTTATGTTTGCTATTTGATAAACCCACCTGTCAATCCTTTAGTCCTCCCAGTTTCCAGCACCTTCCCTGTCCTAACCTGTATAAGTCCTTGTTTCCCCTCAATAAAGGGACAGCACGGCTGACCTTCTACTGGTCAAGAACCCTTGTGTTGTCATCTCCTTCCTCTAACCCAGGTTGCGACATGTGTTTACTTTGTTGAGACAACTGGAAGCCCCCAACGCCACTGATGGGAATCAGGGCATCGACTTACTTCCAGTGCTGAGGCCAATCTTTTTCTGCAGTAATGGTGACATCCGCCCCAATGTCAAGGAAGCCCTCAGATTTTATTGACTCACCCAACCTTTCCATCATGAGTATGCAGGGAATCGTGGGACATTTCTTTGTTATAGACTCTGTCCAGTTTATTTGTAGATTTGTAGTCTCTGGCACCTGTAAATTAGATGATAGAGAAGCTGAGCTAAGGGTGTTTCTAGTGGAATCTCGAGAGGAGGGCTATGAGCAAAAATGGATACTTTTACAGGATTTCCCTCCTGGCTTTGTATCACTGTAGGTAACACGTTGATTCCGCCTTGTGTTGCTTCTCGTGTGCCAATTAATAAATAAGTATCAGTGTCATATAAATCCTGTGGGAAAACAAAAATATTTCAGATAAGTTACAATTTTACTAAAAAGTTTCAGGAGAAGTATAAAGTAGTTTCCAGTTTAGCTCTCTGTCTCTCCCAGGTTGAATGTAACCTTGGGAAGAGATTGTGACCTCCTCAGGGATGTGGATGGAACTTGGTGACTGCACTGGCCCCTGGCAGGGGCATTTGCTGTCAACACGCCCCCCTGGGTGCTCAGCGAGCAGTTTCCCAGGTTGCTTGATTTTAAAATAGGAATGGGAAACTGTCATCTGCCCATTTTAGGTGACGCAGGTGCAGATTGACCCTTTTTCCTTGCTTGGGCAACCTAGGAGGTAAGGGAGCACTGTCATTATCAAATTTTGATCAACAGTGTGAGGCCTAGTGTCTGCCTTTCCTGCAGAGAGGACAAAGGGAAGGAGGAGGAGTGGATGGTGGTTGTAGCTTAGGGCAACTCCTCTTGTAATGCCTATCCTCTCCACAGGAAAAGCACCGCTGGGACCCTTTTAGAGTGGCAGTAAGCATTTTCAATTTGTTGGTCTGCGAATACACATTGCAGCATGCCCCGATCATTTCCAATAGGGTTGAGTCTTTGAGGCTGCGCAGAATTTTCTGGTAGTCCTTGTTGGCTTTTTCTATTACTAATTATTTGAACAAAATTTCTTGGGAGGCCACATCCGGAATCCATCTGGCTACTGCCTCACGCAGCCTCGTGGCATAGTCCACCAAGGGTTCTTTAGTCCCCTGGTGGGCTAACCCGTAGGACTGCACGGGGACAGCTGCATTAGCCATTAATTTTAATGCATCAAATGCCAATTCTTTCACCTGATCGAGGAGCGCCTTGGGCAATTGTGCTTGCTGCCTAGGGCTACCATAATTTTCATCCCCATAAAATCTATTTACAAGTTGTTCATGCGACAATCACGCAGTATTGTTTTAAGATTTCAGAAAATTTAAAACTTGGGACCACCATTCTGTTTTGAAAGCTGATTTTTGTACAGTAGTAAGGAGAGCCTTCACAATTACTTGGATGTCTTCTTGTGTAAGGGTATATGAGGAAAAGAAAGCCTCAAGGAAACCTAAAGTGAAGGGGGCACCCAAGCTGTAGTCAGCTATTGCCCATTTAAGATCTTTTAAAATGGGATAGGAGATTGCTCTCCATTCGGATGCCGGTCGTTCATCATAGTATACAGGAAAGCTGGTAAAAAATTCTAAGTCTCCCACATCTTGAACTTGATGTTGAAGTATTTTCCAAGTGATATCATGCGAATGAGAGAAGGGATTTTTGTCCGTATCTTGTGAGTCATGTTGTGCAGAAGCTGCTGTAGCAGATTGAAAATTTGTGTCTTGTGTAGTAGGTTTTGGTTCTAAGATTTCATTAGATTGAGTGAGCGTAAGGCCAGAGGTTTGCAGTGTTGAGCCTAGTCCATGGGGCGTCAGGCCTGAGGCCTGTGAGGTAGGCCTCAGTTCTGGGTTGCAGTTAGGGTTTAAGGCCTGAGGAGTAAGTGTGGTAAGGCCCCAAGTAGGGCTAAAGGCCTGTGATCTGGTAAGGCTGGAGGCCGATGGGGTAGGCCTTGGTCCCTGGGCAGCACCATGTTGAAAAGTGGGGTATGCCTCCAGGCCAGGAGGGCCATGGGCACTGCCATTTTGCGGAGGAGTTACATGAGTGATGTTAATAAAATCCATCCCAGCTGACGATGTTACAAGTGGGTTGGTCATGGGCAGTTCACTGAAGGGGTTTGGAGGAGGGAACACAACGGGGGGAGGAACGATGGATGTTGTTAGTACATGTCTCCCTATGCCACCATTTTTCCACCAGACATGTGATGTGTCCCTCTCCCTTTTGCCATTTTGTCTCAAGTCCCAGGGGTCCACAAAGAAGGATGAGAAGATGGTGGTGGAGAAGAAGCAGGAACAGAGGACTGGTCACCACCTTGGTGATATGATGAAGGAGAAGGAGACAAGGACAACTCAGCGCCATCTTGGATTTCAACTGAGGCACTTCTGGCTGCTTATTTTTTAAAGACGGTGACTGTTGTAGAGTCAAAAGTACAAGACACCAAGCTGTTAATGCATCTGCAGCCTTTTGTCCCCACTCTCCTTGGCTCACCACAGTCTCAAGCCGAGATTGTCCCAGAATCTCTTGGTGATTGTTTCTAGGCCAAAATGTCAAGGCTTTTAGTGAGTGTTTGTCAATTTCATGTCCATTTCCTTCTACTATGGATCTTAAATGTAAGAAGGTTGGATCCAGTGGCTTAGACTTACTACAGTCCATTATAATATTTTTATAAAAAGGGGTGGCTGTTTGGTGGTATTTGTTTTTGGAAAATTAAAAGTAGAGGGGTGGAGTAAGGAGAACAAAAGTTGCTGTGGTGCTCACCCATTCCAGATGTATTGTGATGGCACTGCCAGCCAAAGCCCATTGTCGCTGTCCGCCACAGAGCCACGCTGGGGAGTGGCTACTCGTCCGGCCTCCTCCTTATAGCCCACTGGGCGCAAGGGAGTCTTCCCAATATGAGAAAACTCAGGCACTTTCCCCAGGTCTGGGTGCCATTTATTGCGCATTACGATAAAACCCGGCCCACAAAGGGTTCACATAAGTGCTGAGTTGTGAAGCAAAATCAGCCTTTATTGGAGCTCCTCTTATATACAGGGAGCTGCAGAACATTCAGGGAAAAGAGGAGTTTACCATATAAGGAAAACGGTAGGAGGGTGTTAGGCATAAGGAGGAGGATATAAGACCATATAGAGAAAGGATAGGTGGAGCATTTGCAAATAAGGAAACATCTGCAATGCAGCAAACAACAGCCAATCAAAAAATTGGAATAAAGTTTACAACATTCTGAGGGAAAAATACAACTAGGTTTTATAACTATTAACTGCATAATAACATATTTATGTAAAACATATGAAAGCTTCTAGCTTGGAGTTTGCTGTATTTTCTCTGCTTCAGTTATTCTTGGGGTAGTATTCTCTCTTCCATCTTTCAAAGTCCTCCCACTGTTTTTTGCCACCCCTGACAGTGTTTTGCGAGTGTGGGAGTTGCAGGTTTTGTGTGGCTACTACTAGCTGTTTTGGGGTTTTGCTGAAATTCTGGTTCAGGGGTTAAAGATTGAGGGAAAATACACTTGGGTGTTTCCTGGGCAATTTCTAAACAGACAGAGCATGAGACTGTGCAGAAGGAGATCTTCCAGATGGGAAGAAGTGTCAGAGTACCAGTCTCAGCTGAAGAAAGGCAGGCAGTGACAGACACCAGCACACCCAGTAATTGCTGTCTCTGGCTCACCAGCTAGAATCACTGTCGTGCTGAGGCTTCTCCCCAGTGCCCGCCCCTGCTCATCCTGTCAGCAGCCAAATCTGGGGGGATGCGTGTAGAGAAGATGTTGTCCAAGAAGTCACGATTGACAAATTTGGTGATCTTCTGTGTCTAATCATTTGCAGTGTTGGTAGATAGGGGTAGAGCAATGCCGCAGCCCGGTACGAGGGAAAGGAGACGGCAACACAAGGGGTTCTTGCTCTGTCGTAGGTGTTTCATTGTCACGAGGACACAAAGGGGTAGAGAGTCAAGAAGTGCTGACACAAACTGAGGGGAGAACTGGGTTTATATAGCTTTGGAACACAAAATAGAGATCATTTCAGGGAGCGTAGTAATTGTTATTGTAAATTGATGTGGTAAAAAAATCCATTCCCACAAGAGGAAGTTCTCATCATTATGGTGGAATTGACCTAGGATGGCCACGGGCTGTTTATTCCCCAGGGAGATAATCAAGGAAATAGGGACATCCGGAATCATTCTGTGAGCCTGGCAATTGGTAATTTTTTGTTCTATGACCTGCAGAGCATGTTCAGCCTCAACAGTGAGGGATCAGGGGGAGGATAAGTCTGCATCACCTTTAAGTAACTCAAATAAGGGACTTAAATCATCTGTACTAATCCCTAACACAGGTCTAATCCAGTTGATGGCTCCTAAAAGTTTTTGTAAAATCATTTAAAGTTTTGACATTTTTCCTAATTGTCACAGATTGAGGAGTAAATGTCGAATTTGTAATCTTTAGACCCAAGTACTTCCATGGCGATTCTTTTTGTACTTTCTCAGAGGAAATAGTTAATCCATTTGAATTTAGAGCTGTAATGACAGTCATGGAAATTTTCCATCCCAGGTAATGCCAGGGGAAAGCCCATTGGATTTTTTCGGAGGAAATGTGTAGGTGAAAAGTTCTCAGAGTGTCAATTGTTAAAACCAATGTTTGTTTTACTTCAGATTTTGTTTCTGCACAAAGTAATATGTCGTTCATGTAGTGATATATGATGGTATTTGGGTTTTGGAACCAAATGGGGTTTAAAATTTTGGAAACATATAATTGACACAAGGTAGGCGAGTTTTTCATACCTTGTGGGAGAACTTTCCATGCGTAGCTCTTGTTGGACTCCCCTGCAATTCTTAGAGGGAACAGTAAAGGTGAATTTGTCTACGTCGTCTGGGTGTAATGAGATCTGAAAAAAAACAATCCTTAATGTCAATTATAACTATAGGCCAATTTTCGGGAAGCATGGATAGGGCAGGCATCCCTAATTGTAGTGAGCCCATTGGTTCTAGGACATCATTGATTTTTCTCAAATCATGTAACAGCCTCCACTTGACCGATGACTTCTTGATGACAAATACTGGGGAGTTCCAGGGACTGACTGATGGAGTAATATGATTTAACTTTAATTGTTCCTCTACCAGTAATTCCAATTGTTGCAGCTTTTCCTCAGGAAGGGGCCACTGGTCTACCCAGATAGGTTTCTGAGTAAGCCAATTAATTTGGGTAGCAGCTGCTCTCCAGTGGCCGATGTTACAAATTTGCCGCAATTTTTGTACCCCATTGAGTCATCACATCCCTGCCCCAGAGTGTCATGGGCAAAGGAAGGATGAGTGGTTTACATGACGCATGTTGGTTATCAACATCTGTAAATGTTACCACTAGTTTACTTTTTTGTGGTTTGCAGGAGCCCCCCACCCCAGAGACACTGAGGGAGGTGCCCTCAATAGGCCAAGATTTTGGCCAGTCTGTAGCAGCAACGATGGTGATGTCCGCTCCAGTATCTAGAAGACCAGTGATTGTTGTGCTCCCAGCTGGAGATGTGGCTGTCACCGTCATTAGTGGTTGTTTATCTGAAACTATCCTGGTCCAGTTCACAGAAGCAGTCATCTCGATGTTTTCTTGGTCCTCTTGTGCTTGCTGAAACAACTGAGATACTGAAAGCAGAATACCTATAGGTTCAGCATTAGTCATTGTCACAGGTGGAAAAGTGTATAGAGATGGTGATTTTGTCTGAGTCATTATTGGTAAAAAGTTCCACTTGAGCGATGATACCTTTTTGCGATGCTTCACTTGAAGGATGGATGAGGTACCACTGATCTTTTTGCAGAGGTTGTGATGGATATACGGTCACTGTGCATTCTTCCATGGTGAAAGTGTCATTGGGAGAAGAAGAATGAAGTGTAATATACTATGGAGTATTTAGTGTTGGTATGTTAGATCTGGTTCTGACTGGCTCCTTTCTTGCAGGTGACACTGGTACTCCATGGAGGTACTTGCTGTCCTCGCGCCCCTCATGGCGCTCAGTGTCATGTTTCCCTGATTCCCATCTACCTTTCTCTGTGGAGGTGGTGTACTGAAGGTGACTTTTTTTCGATATTGTGACTTGGGAGATTTTGGTGGAAGGAGAATACCGTTTATGTCACTTGTGGACCTGCTATCTGAAGTCCAGTGCTTCCCTTTTCCACATCTTTGACAGTTGAATCGAGGAAGTGTTTTGGGTGTAACTGGTTTGTTGTCTGGACATTTTCATTCAGTGTGTCCTGATTGTTCACAGGTGAAGCATTTTCCTTTAGCCGCACACATCATAAGCCTTATTTTTTCTTTTATTGATCCTACATTACGGAATGTTTCAATCATTTCTAGCAATGTAGGATTCTTTAAAGGTCTTAACAACTTTTGGCAATCCTCATTAGCTTTTTTGATAATCAGCGATTTAAACAAAACATCTTGGGATGCCTCATCTGAAATTTGTTTTATTACAGCCTCTTTTAGTCGAGTCGCAAAATTGATAAATGGTTCTTTTGGGCCTTGAAAAATCAAGGCGTATGATGGTGTGAAAGTAGTGATTTTCGCTACTTTCTTTATTGCTTTAAATGCTAATTCACCTGTTTTGTGTAATAGTGTAGGGTGTGTGGTTGCTTGCTTTGTTTTGCTAGAATATAGCCCCTTGCCATATAGCCTATCTATGGCTTGTTCAAGGGTCATCCCCCTTATATCTTTCCCTTCCTTAACATATTTTTTAATGAGGGCTTTCCACTCAGTCTCGAAGGCTTAGTATTGGATTGTCGGTAACCAGGCCCTAGCAACTAAACGGATGTCATTAGGCATTAAATCATAGGCCTGGAAGAAGGAGTCAAGTAATCCCATGGTGTAAGGGGAATTCAAGCCATATTCTGCAACTGCTTTTTTGATGTCCTTCATGACTGGATAAGAGAAGGGTCTCCATTCTGGAGGTTTTCCCTCCTCTTTATAGACCAGGAAAGCTTGCAGCATTTTGACGTCCCCAGGTAATGTTGCTTGGTCCTGAAAAGATTTCCCAGCTTTCTCATGTGCCTCAATAACTTGATGTGTTATGTCTACCCAGGGCCCAGGTGTAATTGGCTCCTGGACAGCGGTGGCAGTCATGTAAACAAAGGGATCATCAACACTACCTGCAGATGAAGCAGGGTTAGATGTTGAGGTACTAATATCTTTAGTGGTAGAATGATGTTGTGAAGATGTCATAGATTTTGTTGATGGTGATTTAGTGATCCTGCGATAGGAGAGTTTAGTTGTTGGTGTGATAACTTTTTTAGGTTTTGCTGATTGAATAATAGTGGCAAGAGGTGGTGGTGTAATAACCTCCTCACTATCTACATCTGAAGTATCAGTATGCTCTGGTGTCGATGTCTGTGGGCTTGATGTTGTATGTGTGTTTGTGGTTTGTTGTTGTGAAGATGTTCGGTGTTTAGGAGTAGTTGGTGAATGAGAGACAGATTGTTGGAAGCTGTGGGATTTAAAAGAAAATTGCCAGAAAGCCATGGGTGGAACAAGGTCTTGCACCTTGGCCGCAGGTGAAGGCCTGTATGGCAATTCCGGTGGCTGTAAGTGATGGGAGAAATGGAGTTTAGCAGAGGTGTTGTGTGGTGGTAGAGGAGGGTAGGCCTTAGGCTCTGCGGCATGGTAGGCCTTAGGCTCTGCGGCATGGGCGCCACCATGTTGCCGGAATTTGGTGTGGTCCAAGCCGGAAGGAGAGGCTTGGGCGGGGCCCACAGGTTTATGGGCGGTGCTATGATGTGAAGTGGGAGTGTTCAGAGTGACATCATGAGGGGTAGAGAATAGTGGTGATGTAATGTTAGAGGGCGTGTAACTCGGTGGTTTGACCCCCATCCCATTGAACACACCTCCACCCTCGATCTGTCCCGCACAGATGCAACCCAAGATGTTTCCTGACGCCATTTTGATCGCCGCTTTGCATGCCACGTGCCAGTCCCCCACCGCCATCTTGTCTTCTACTCCTGATAGTATTAAGTCCCTCCATGTTAGTACAGAGTGAAGATGATGCAGGAAAATTTTTTGCAGGGTTGCCATCTTGGGGCTCTTGCAGAGGCGATTTCTGTATCGAGCCACATGCAGTAGGTTTTTGCCAAGTTTATCCCAGTCCTCCACAGTTAATTCTTCTGGGATTTCAAGCTGGTGAGAATTCATCCACGTTGCTAGGGCTTTCAGGGAAGCTTTGTCATACTTGTGACCCTGAAGCTCAACGATGGCTCGAATTCTTTTATAAATAGGTCTCTCCAGTTTACGGAGGGCTGCACCCATGTTTTAGAAAAGTAGAAATGGGGTTTTTGGAGATGGGTTAGGAGGGGAGGGAATACCCCAGCAGCTCACCTCTCCTGCAGATCGCTGGCATCTTCAGGGAGGGGGACTCGGAGTCCAGTCTCTGCTGGGGAGACTGCCGGACTGCAGGGTCTCACACACCCCCGCAGCTGATGCTGTCTTCAGGACTAGAGTAGAGTCCTTAAAAAATAAAGAACCTACAGACTATTCCAAATGTTGGGCACCATTTGACGCAGTCTTGGTCTGTGGGAGAGGAGCAGACCAGCGTCAGGGTTCCTTGCCTAGCCTGCAGGTGTTAAAAGGCGAGAAGGTAATAGCTGACATGCATCACACCACTGTGCAGCTGAAAGAAGCAGACTGACACAGAGCTAGTGAACGCATCAACAGCCGCAGCTGATCCAAATTTTTTCAACAAAATGGTGGGTTTTTATAGGGAGAGGGAAGGAACAATCAGGAGAAAGGGTGGAACTTGGGTGGAGCATGCAAATCTGCTTACAATGGTTGGACAAAGGGTTATGCATAAACATTAGGGGGTGTAACCCTGGGTGGAATAAACTGGAAGGAACATGATTGGTAGATACCTCATGGTACCTAGACCAATGGAACACTGTCTCCAAACCTGTCAGGCTGTCAGTCCATGACGGAGAAGGAAAAATGGTGGGAAAACAACCTACAAATAAGTTTTATTTTTAACTAAAGTACCACACATAGTCCATTAGGCACAGTGAGGTCCATTTTCCAGTTTCATCAGCTGGTTTTTCCACTCCATGAAGGATGTTTCGATTTCCTCGACGTTTTTCCACTTCTGGAATGCACCATCCCTGTCCTCATAATCATTGTTGTCTCCAACAACAAGATAAATATGGGGAATATCTGGCCCACTGAAGTGTCATGGGTGCCGCCATCTTTATGACCAATTACATCATCAGGCACACTACTTAATTTCCTAGGCGGAGTTGTTAGTATGTAGTTTCTGGAAGTGGGCATGGTTAGGTTGTTGCTATGTAATGCAGTTGTCACGGCACTAATATCTAGGAGATGCAATTTTGGTGGTTAGTATCCCCACCGTTTTTCCTGACAGCATTTTGTAGTTTAATTTTCCCATCCTTTTTGTGATCTGTGTCTTGCTCGTCATCTTGGCTGCCAGAAAGATTCTTGCCCTTTTACATGAGAAGTGAGACATCTCCATTTTGATTTTTAGCTTTTGAGGTAACTTTTGAAGGTAACTTTTCAAGAGTCTCTTTTTCTGGTTATGTAAAAGCAGTAAAACTAATCGCCATGCAAGGATAGAATATGCACCAATTTTTTCTCCTCTTTGTTTTTTATTCTAGAGTAACAAGCCAAGTTTGTCTCACTCTTTGAATGTTAAAATGTCAGGGACTGATTCCTTTCTTTTTCCAAGCTACTGTCCTAGAGATTTTAAAGATTGTTTATCATAGGTGTGGCCATATTGTTGTATTACAGATTTATGGTAGGTATTAAGGATGATACAGTTCTTTTTCTCTCTGAGATAGACGAGCTCCCATAATTTTGGTGTCATTGACTAAGATGGGGAGGGATAATCACAGGAAAGGAGGGTTTTGCCCATAGCTGCTCACCTTCTCTCATTGGCATGTGCATCTGCCAGTCCAGGGACTCAGTCCTCTGTTCAGCTAGGGGAACTGCCAGAACACACCACCTCCAGTGTGCTTGTGCCTGAGGAGGCTGGAGAGTTCTTTCAATATGAAAGACCTACCATCCATCCCTGAACTTGGGCACCATTTCTCACGGCCCCTGAGGAACAAAGTGACGACTACTCCAGGCTCTTGGTGGAAGTAGGTCTGACTTTATTTAACATGGTTCCCCTTACGTATGGGGAGGATAGAATTTGCCAAACGAAGGGTGTTAACATTCCACTAACGGAGAGTAAAGAAAGGGACAATCTTTATTAGGAAAAGTATAGAAGGGATTATAGAATATATAAGGTAAAGAGGGGTGGAACACAACCAAATAAGGTAACTCTGCACTGTGACAGTAACTGACCAGTCAGAAATAGGGAATAAAACACGAGGGGAATTATGACATAAAATAACTACAGATATAGGGGACCAACATAGGGAACATATTGTTAAAACATTAAAAGTTCTGAGGTAATGGTAAGAGTCCAATGATTCCACATCATGTGAAGCTTTCTTCCATCCTGCTTTCATCTAAATTTTCTTGTAGTTTCTTTCTCCAGCATTCAAACTTCTCCTTCTCGTCATTCCCAACTTCCACAGCAGGGGCCAGAGCAGACATGAGAACAGAGAGCGAGACCCATTTGATGTGAGGTCACAGAGCTCCACTTCAATCTGCTGCTCAGTGCCAGCTCTGGCACCTCTGAAGCAGCAGCAGTGGCAGCAGCCGCAGCATGTTGCAAGCAATGGGGGTTGTGGTGCTCACCTGCTGCCTCCTCTTCTTTTTGGTGGCCCTGCAAGCCCAGGATGCCCAGTCTGCTCCAATACAATGGCAGGAATCAGGTAGGCAAGAAGGGGCCAGCACCCACCCCAGGCTGGCAGCAGTGGGGCCAGGGTGAGCCAGGAAGGCACCACGGTGCAGCAGTGGGGCAGACACAGCCCGGGGAGGTGTGGAGGGGCTGCAGCTGCTTCAGGAGTGGTGAGGAGAAAGGGTCCTGATGAGCAGGAGGTGAGGAGTGGCAATGCAGGGCCAGAAACTCAGCACTGACTTATCCATCCCACCCCACGGCAATGTTTATCCAGCCTCATGGCCGGGCTCCAGGACTGACCCATAGGAAGGTCAATGCGCACATCTTGGCTTTGGCTTACTCTCAGAGCTGCCAGCTCAATGTTCCAAGCCAGGTACCCTCGTAGCTGTGAGAATACAAACCTGTCTGTGTGCCCTTTCATTTCCAGATTCCCTTACACATTCTTCTCTTGAGTTGTGATGGTGATGGTAACTTCTTGTGGGTGTTTAGTTGTAGATGTGGCCAAAGGAAGGGGTCTTCCAGCTCCTGAACCAGGTTCCATGTTGATTCCAAGCTGGTATGTCAAGGGTGAGTAGTCAATCTCTACTGATTTCACAGAATAGGCACCCCTCTTCCAAGTGTTAGTAAGGGGAAATTTCCCTTCATCCATTAATATCCTTGTGTCAATCCAAAATAGGGCCAGATTCCCGGAAGATACCTGTAGTTCCAGAGGAGCTCCTAAGAGCCTTGGAGAAAGCTGCATCTGGTTAGTATATCCCACTCTGTTAACCACAGCACACCTGGCAAGCTGAGCTTTTAGTTTACTCTGGGGATCTGTTGTAGCCTATGCAGCAGGAAGGAATCAGTGAGAGCCTCACTACAAGGACACTGGATTTCACAAATTGCATGGGCTGCTGAGCCACAGAGATGGTCCAGCACAGCTCCTGCTCTCTCATGGGCTTCCAGCTGAGAGCCAGGGGCAACTGCTGCTGCACTTGTACCATTACTGGCCACAGCTGCTCTGTGCAGATGCTGATAAGCAGGTGTTGGGAACAGGGCTGAGCCAAATTTGTGTTGGGTTCATGCACAGCCCAGCAGCAAGGCGGAAAAGATGTCCCAGGAAATCCTGGCTACTCTTTCCAGACCTCAGGGCCAGGGGTGGGTTGGAGCTGGACACCCAGTGTGAGGTCAGGCACCTTACTTGAAGGGCTTCCTAATTCATTTGGTTAATTCTGTCTTGGGTAGTTTGGGTCTACGTTTCTAGTTGCCTCACAAAAAACTTGGCTGTGGTTTTCCTCCTGTTTTTGGGGACAGTCGGCTCTTCAATGTTTCCAAGGTGCCCAAGACAAAGTATCATGTTTCCTGATGAGGGACAGTTATTCTAATTAAACTGTCCCATGTTCTTTCTAAAGCGATGAAACGTGAACCTGTGCAGAAGGAGACCTTCCAGATGGGAGAAGGTGACAGAGTGCCAGTCTCAGGTGAAGATGGAGAGGCAATACCGGGGACCAGGACACCTGCAAAGCCTCAAGGTCATTCTGAAAGTGAGTGCTCAGGAGCTGATGGTGTGCAAAAAGATAGAGCTTTTGTGCTGTATCCCTGCAGTGCTCCCCATGGATGAACTGCAGCTCCCCAGCACACAACCCTGGTCTGCAGCCTGAAGGAACAGACTGGGGCAGCTGCTCGCTGGCACACGGGCTCTTCTCCACAAGAACCTGAAGGGATCCTTCTTGTCCCTGGTCCTAAGACACCAGAGCCAGAGGCTCCAAAACCAAAATCCCTTGGGCATCTGAAGTGCCCTGCATCTGAGATTATTCATAGTGTAGAGCACAAACACTGTCTCTTGCTTTGTCCTTTCTCCTGCCAGGGTCAGCTACTCTGGAAAAAGTTGAGACTGCTGGTTATCAGGAGCCAGGCAAGAACTATACCCTAGGAACTGCAGCAGCCTTCGGTGTGCTCCTGCTTGGGATGGCGGTCGGTTGTATAGTCATGTCCCAGTTGATGAGAGACATGTGAGTTGGTTTCTCTCCAGTTATTTATTGCTGCCATTGGCAATGGAGTGTTTGCACAGTGCTGGAGTGCCAAGGCAGCTCCTGGGAGCACTCTGCTGAAACCTCCGTGGTACAGTCCTTTAACTGGGTTCTCATATCTATGAGTTCATATCTATGAGTAGACTCCTCTGAATTCTGTTTGTACAGAAAGATCCAGGGAGACGGAGCAGCACAAGGACAAGCTGCTATTTACTCTGCTTGAGAAAGCAAGGATTAAACTAGAGATTAAGAAGCAGAGTCAGGAGAAGGAGCAGGAAGAGGTGAGAGAACCCAAACAAACACAAAGCTCAACAGCTGCCGCCTGTCACCAGGGATCTTTGCGGCAGAGCTCGCCCAGCTGTACAGGAACATGGGCACAGATCCTGCACATCTGCCCGCTTGTCCCAGCTGCTCTTTGGCTGATGGGGCCTCTTCACAGGAGAACTGGGTTTCTCTGGACTCATTCCAGGCCACACCATCCTGGTGTCCCTGCTACCAGTACCAGCAATGGTACTTTATCTCAGAAGATGGTGTTTTGTTTTATGGATAATACATAAGTAAATATAATGTTCAAAGGATAGAGTGCTCACTTTTTTTGGCTGTTTTTATTGGGATAGAATGCACAGAGCTATGAGCAGGATCTGTGGGAGGAGCTGGAAGAGACCGGCACTCCACGGAGGCACAACTTTGTCCCAGCATCAGCCTGGTTTCCCAGCTGATAGTTCCTCCACCAGACTGGGGACATGCTATCGAAATGTGAGGTGCAAAGGCTTGTCCATACCAAATGAATGATTTGTCTTTCAGCTCTGAGCCTTGAAGCACAGGTGATACGGTTGAAGAAAGGGAAGGAACGAGACCAGCGGGCTTGTGACAGGACTGCAGATTTTCTTCTATGGCAGAGCCGGAGGCTAATCCTGTCAGAGGCTGAGTTACAGCCCACCTCGCTCTGCCCAGAAGGGTCATGTTAGGTCTCACCCTAAGGGTAAAAACCCACCGTGTCCAAAACATGAGATGAGAGATGATGTGAACAGCACACCATCCAAAGCTGATCTGAGTTTATTTAACAAAATGGACGGTTTTTAAGGGACCAGCTAGGGAAGGTGCTAGAACTAGGGAGGAGCATGGGAGATGCCTGGGAGGAGCATGCAAAACAGGGAAAGGTGATAGGATAGGCAATAGGGTGACATAACAAAGGGATGGAACACAACCATGAAGTAACTGGGGAATGAATTGATTGGTAGCTACTGCACGGTATGCTGACCAATGAGAAAACTGTTTCTGTGCCTTGGAAGGCAAAGTCCAGTAACTAAAGAAGAAGGAGACAACTTAAAATGGTGGCTTCAACTTAACAGTAAGTTTAGCCACGTGGTGATAAGTACAAATGTATATCAAGCAGGCTGGTTGGCAGTAGCAGGATCCTCTGTGTTGTTAAGAAAGTCCTCTTTCCAGCGGGCAAACTCTGTCTCGCTCTCCAGCTCATCCCCAACACACAGGCACTCAGGCCTTTCTTTCCAGAAACCTGTATAAAAAGCTCTGTATGAGCTGCATAAAAGAAGCCAACTGGAAGTAGCCTTTATTTGTGTCAGGCAGGATTCTAGAGAAAAGCTAATCTTGCTACAGTTTTATAACCTTCAAGGAGTCCAGTTCCTACAAGTTCTACTCCAATACAGCCTCACAGCCCAGCACAATATACTTCAAGTAGGAAACCTTTACCATACACAGATGGGCATGCTACATGAGTATGTTACTCAGATTATTTCAACCCCTCTTTCCTGATTCATATGAGAAGAATTTATGGGAATTGATTAAAGGGTTGAGCCAAACCTCTCATTTTTTGATTCTGCAATTCACACCCCTGTCGCTCCATACTGGAGTGTTCCAACAACAACTGCTCTCTCTGATGGTGCTGTTTTCAGTATGTACTTAAAAAAATCCATCCTCATCTACCCAAACCCACAAGCTTTTTTCCTTTTTCAATATACAATTTTTGGATGCATCTCAGTATATCTAATGGTTCAGCATTTTTCAGTTGACTTCCCCACTGCTCGCACGGGGCTCTGACCTTAGCCCACATGAGAGCCAGTGAACTACAGGGAAGGTCATCACAGCCAGGAATGTTGGATGGGACTGATCCCTTACATTTAGATTTTAAAAGCAACATTTTGTTTAGATCTGCACCATGACGACGATTTGTTTTGTCAAGGGGATGAGGGGCAGTACAAGAGACATAGTCACCAACCTCAAGGAACAAGTTGTGTAATTTTACTATAATGCAAGCCAGCAAAGAATTACAAAAGGATAAGTTCAGCAGTGTACCTAATCATAACTACAAAGAGGGCCTATAAGAACAATACATTACCAGTTACCCTGATACCATAATCAGCATCCAGAGCCACATATCAGCTGGGGAGCCCTGGTCACATCAAAGGGTCAGAGAACCCTTCCCGGTAACTGGGAAATCCTATGCAGTGCGTCCACTTGTAGGTGAGGGCTCCATCATTGCTGTGAAAGGTCCAGCTTTTATAGTGTTAAACAAGCTTACATAACCACTAGTGCGGAAAAACATCTGCTTTCCCTCTCTCCTTGGGTTTCACCTAAAGAATTGTCAGGGCTCAGAGGAAAACCAAGCTTTGACAATCTATCACCAAACATGGCCAGACACTGACCAGTCTCTAAATACAGAATGATAAATACATTCATATTTCACTGAGTCATACATACTTCATAATGAACAGATACAAATATTATTCACTAATGAGCGGATACAAATAGATCTTACTAATAAGCATACGTATTTACACAAATGTAGTCTTATCATACTACATATTTTACTAAGAAGCATATATAATTTTTGCTAATGTGGGGATACATGCTAAATATAATGTTAGGTTGAAAGGTTCATCTAGAGGTAAACTTTAGCTCAGGGCCTGTTGTTCAGGCCTCAGCACTTAAACTATCTTACCTAGCTTAAAGCTAACTCCCTTGTCTTCCATTTAATCTCCTTCTTTTTCATCGTACTGCCAATGAAGACCTCCAGAAATAGACTGAGGTGATTACTGGTTGATTTATATTGTTAAGATTATTAAGTTTGTTTGGTGTATTTGTGCCTCAGGAAACCTGTGTGTGAATGGATTTACAGAATTGTCTGCAGTAAAGTAGCCTATTTACAATGTTGGTATTAAATTACAGGTGTTATTGTTGCAGTGTTTCTATATAATATGCTGAATTTACAGGTGTGATTTAGTTGACTCAGGATCGAATCACTGAGCATTCTTCTTGAATAACTAGATTTTACAGTCATCTACCACAGTTCCTTATTTATTGAGGGATATGGGCATATTAGTGACAACTAGAATGGAAAGATGTAGAGGAAGTATTTAATGATGTATGTAAAATCTGTAACAATTCTTATAAAATCATAGAACCATAGATTCATATCTGTTGGGAAAGATCTCTAAGATCTTGAGTCCAGTCTTTCATGGATCACCACCCCATCAACTAGAACCATGGCACTAAGTGCCATGTCCAGTCATTTCTTGAACACCTCCAGGGATGATGACTCCACAACCTCCCTGGGCACCTCACTCTAATGCTTGACTATCCTTTCAATGAAGAAATTCTTCCTAATGTCTAAACTGAACCTGCCCTGGCACAGCTTGAGGCTTTGTCCTCTTGTCCTATCACCAGTTGCCTGGGAGAAAAGGCTGACTCCCACCTAGCTACAGCCTCCTTTCAGATGATTGTATAGAGCAGTAAGGTCTCCCCTGAGTCTCCTTTTCTCCAGGTTAAACCACCCCAGCTCCCTTAGCTGCTCCTCATATGGCTTAGTCTCCAGACTCTTGGCCAGCTCTGTTGACCTTCTCTGGATTTGGTCCAGCACCTCAATGTCTTCCTTGGGGTTTGGGACCTAAAACTGAACACAGGTTTTGAAGTGCAACCTCAGCAATGCCGAGTACAGGGGGCCAGTCACTAACAATGGCATCCTGGCTTGGATCGAAAATAGTGTGGCCAGCAGGACCAGGGCAGTGATTGTTCCCCTGTATTGGCAAGGGTGCATTCCACACTGCTGCCTCATGTTCAGCTGCTGTCAACCAGCACCCCCAGGTCCTTTTCCACTGGGCCACTTCTCAGCCACTCTTCCCCCATCCTGCAGTTCTGCCTGGGGTTGTTGTGACCCAAGGGCAGGACCCAGCATTTGGCCTTGCTGAACCTCATACCCTTGGCCCCAGCCTGTCCATATCCCTCTGCAGAGCCTTCGTATCTCCTCCAGCAGATCAGTACTCCTGCCCAATTTGGTGTCATATACAAACTGACTAAAGGTGCATTCAATCCCCTTGTTCAGATCATCAATAAAGATATTAAACAGGACTGGACTCCTGGTACGTTGACTTTTGACATCCATGTAATGAGTTTCTTTACAGACACAAAGACATAAAACGAGAGTCCTCTTGAGAAGGCAGAATGCTACCAGGCCTCTTGATGACATCTGTATGCATTTTCTTTCCCATTAATAATGCTGTAGGATACCTCTGTGCCTAAAAGCTCAGAGTAAAATAGCAGAATAACAAAACCCAAAACACAGAAACATCCTGCTGTAGGGAGGATATTCCTTTAGTTCTTCCTCCTTCATGAGAAAAGTTGGTAATTTATTTTCTCCTTCTTGTCTTCCAGTTCATTTTATTTGTATTGTTACCTTATTGCAAACAGTATTGCATCAATCAGAATTAACACACTGTGTAAGGTATCTGCCTGTGTGGGAAGAAAAAAGAGCAAAAAGCTTCTTTGTTTTTAATTGTTTGGAATGATGTAGTAAATTTTACTCAAAGCTAATTCAAGGCTCTTGATTTGCAGTTTCATCCTCCTCCAGAAAAACTGAGAACAGCTTGTGTGCCAACATCCTCTGGGCCTGAAATTTAAGCACAAGCTCTAGCTATACTACCAGCTTCTGAAATTGACCAAAGAATGTTATTTCTCTATTGTTGTATTTCAGGAAAGTAATTTATCCAGAAAGACTGGTGCTAAAATGGCATGAAAGCCACACTTAATCACAGACTACAGCATCAATGACCTTGCAATAATGCCAGCAATTATTTCCATGCATCTTCTTGACAGTGACTCCAACTATTCTCTTTAGCTGTGATATTCATTCTGTCATACAAATTGAGATTGACAATACCCACCAGATTAAAAGAAGAGGCAGCATGTCCCCTGTCTTTGAAAAGCATGTTAAAAATCAGCATCCCCACAGCCACCTTCTTCTAGGGAAAGCTGCTCAGGTGAAGCCTCACTGACCAAGTTTTCTTATACAGCATGTGTATTGCCATTTTAACCTTTTACTTTTATTTTGTGACCATTGTTTATGTAAACATCCTGTCTCAGTGGGCAGGAAAGCAATTTTCTTTCTAGCACTTTTAGAATCCTTCATCCCAAGGAAAGAAAGATTTCTGGGATCCAGATCCTGAAGATTCTACTTCTCACAAACCCATCACAGTTGCTTTTACCGTGATAAATACAAGATGAATTAGATTTTAAAAAAAAAAAGGGTTTTACATTAAGAAGTTTTAAAATACATTTAAATCATGATTCCATATCCAATTATGTTTGAAATTCTAACAATTTAAGTCCCAAGCTTAACTGACTTACTATACTTCTAAATTCATCAGACTCAAAAATTTAAATAGTAGAAACTGGTTTAGGTCAAATATAAAAGATAGTACTAAATTAAATATGGAGTGCATCTCTGCAACTATCTGGTGTATGTATCCTCCACAGGCTGGCTGCCTCTCCATAGCACACCTCTGTGCATCTCAGCTTGTCTTTTGGACAGTGTACCTGGTCACCTTCCTTGCCTGTACTGATCCACCACAGCACTCAGTCATGCAGATCTGTCACTGCATGGACTTCTCATTCCCAGTGTTTGTTTTCTAGACTGCACCCTTAAAACTTACAGTTCTTAAAGTTATCCTGTCTTTAAGGTAAAGTAACTGATGTTCTTTAGATTAATAAAAATTATATACTCTACATTATCCTGACCTTTTGAGAGGACAGTGAGTGAATATCTGTTAAACTGGCAACATAAAATAATCTTGTTCGTTATGATGACAATGATAGTTTGTTATGTTGTGAAAGTGTGACTGCAGTGTGTGTGCACGCATATGCACACGTGGGAGGGCTTAACTGACACAGAAAGACTATAAGTAACATTCTTTACAAAATAATTTATTCCTTGTGAAGAAAGTACAATGATGATCTTACATGAACCCACCCCTATATCTGTAGCTGGCATAGCATCAGGTTGCTGCATTCAAGCCTCTACATACAGATCACTATGAAATTATTAAGACCACAGGAAAGTCACATACATCCAGTCACAAGGCATGGAATTTCACCCTAAATACCAATGAATCTGTTGTGTCTGCTCTATTTTAAAGGGCAAAACACACATACGCTATTAAAAAAAAAGGAGGGATAAACCGCAACATTTTCACAGTATATCTTCCTACGGATTTTCCCTTGAAATTCCCATATGTTCAAAAATGTTTAGAAGGTGAATTAATTGTGCATAAAGGTTAAAAAAAAAAAAAAGACATTTTCTAATTAATTAAAAAAAAATCCAACCATTTCCTCAAATGGAGATTTCTGACATAGCTGTGTTGAGCATCACTCACATATCCCAGACCAAGGGCGGTTACAGCTGTATATACCCCATGTAATTATTTATCTAGCTTCCAAGGAGAAGTTGTAAGACTGTTGAATTTCATGGAGAGAGGAAAACAAGCAAGAAGCCCAAAAAGTAAATAAGTGCACAGGCAAAAAAAATCCAACATTCATCCAATAATAAAACCACAAAAAAGGTGGAAGAATATGACTATCTCAAAAAACATCTACACGGAAAATGCAATTCCAGCTTTAAAATGTTACTTTCCTTTTTATAAAAATATTTGCAACTGTGTAGAAAATTTCAAAGACAGGTACAGTTCATACCTGGAAATGGCCACAACTATTTCAGTAACTGATAGTTTATGTATTCGATAAAGTTCTGAAGTACTAATGATTCTATTTAAACATTTGTTCATTACATCAGAGGTATGTCCAGTTCAAGCTAATAATTTTAACAGAAAGATGCTGAAGTCTGTTGTGGTTGGTTAATAAACAGGATCACAAATACGAAACAATTCATACATGACAGTTTTCTTGTTTGCTTCTAAGAATTTTGGTTCCGGCTGACATGCCCTCTGCTATTTTTTGTCTAGACACTGTTTCTGGAAAAAATGCATGGGAATTCATACTTTTGGAAGAGTTGCTGTCTTTCTGTCAGCCTACTACTGTACCAAGTACAGTATATTTTCTTTGGTCGGGAACTGTCCCTGTTGAGATCTCCACTGAAAATGTTGACTGAATGTGTCACAGGGCTGTGCTGATAAACTAGTATAGTGTGACATGTATTTACAGAAGAGATTAGACAAACAGATATACTGAGAAGATTGTACTCTGAAGGCCCCTGGCTGAAAGAAGGAAAGCAGCCAAAACACCCAGACTGGCCCACTGAATTACTTCGTAGCTGTTGGAATCCACACAATCCTACTTGTACTTCTAATTCAGCACTGTAATTGGAAGAATGTTAATTATTTAAGTACATGCAGTGATATATATGCAGGTTTGTCTTTTAAATTTTACTTCTGACAGTGCCCTGGCAGGAAGGACAAGACTCCCACTTAAAATGAAATGCAAAACACCAAAGGGTTTATACAGTACAACAATGCACAGTTCCATTACTGTGCATTTTTACAATTGGCTTCTTCCAAGAGCCACTCAATTCCATTTAGCAAACCATCTAAAGTTGCAGCCACAGTGTCCTGCACCTGTACAAACAAGAAAAAAAAAACTAATGTATTAGACATATCAGGCAACAGGATCTAACAGTATTTTAACATCACTCCATGTCCATCCGTGAAGTCAGAACCACTCATATAAAATCTAAATTTTTATTATTGGTGTAAAGGTCCCTTAGACAAAAAAAGGCTTCATAAGAGTAAGAAAACAAGAAAACCCAAACATTAAAACATTAAGACCCATCAGGAAAGCTTTCACTCTTGGAACCAATGTGAGTTTTTTCTCAATCATTCCATCAGCTATTCTGGAACACTGTCCTTAATTTACAAATGACAATGTACTTGAAAATTCTTCTCATAAGTCTTGAAACAAAAATGCTGCTAGCTCTAGACTTCTACCCATATTAATAATATTCAGATTTTGTAACTTTTATCACTTTTTCCACTTTTATCAAGTGGCTATTATAAATGGTTCGGTTTTTTCAAAAGCCTGTAAACATTTTCTTTACGAAAACAGGAATTAAATCGGAATTTTGTTTTTTTTCCGTTTTTATTATTCTTCAGCTACACAACGTCAACAGAAATCATTATATGTGGCTGACCCATTCTTATATATACTAAGCTTGACAAGCACTAAAAGAACAGGTTCAGGACCGCACATCCTAGGTAAAAAAGTGATTTGTCAAAAACTTAAACACATCATACCAAGTGAGCAACAGTCTCCTAAGAACGGCCCAAAAATCTATCTTGTGTCCAAGGCCTTGTGCTGTGACTCAAGTAATTTAGATTTAAATTAACTGAAGCTTCCTTACTCCCTTCAAGACCAGCATTTGTCCTTCCTTAAACTCTGAAGTGTGTTCCTGGGCAAGCCACTGAACTAACTCCCTATGCTCAGACAGGCTAATGATTCAGCTTAGAGGACCAGAGAAACTAAATCCCTCACTTAATTGGAGAGCTCATGTACTAATGTTGAAAACTGCACACTTGCTTAGGTATGAGTGGTTTGGGAACCTGAAAGCCTAAATTGAATGTAAACCAAAGAGAAACAGAGATTAAAGGTTTAAGTGCAAGTACCATCCAGGGCTGATGTAGCAGATTTAGTTGCAATTGATGTGCAATGTAAACACATGGAGTTCTTTCCACACCAGTGTGAGAGACACAGGACAAAACCAGCAGAGGTCTGGTCGGAGGCCCGAGTGCTGGATCAATCATTGCCAAAATACGAGCTCGTTCCTCCTGACGATCGTGCTCTGAAGAACAATTTTTAACATATGAGTCTTAAATATATGCAAATCCAAGGAAGTGTTTCATTGCTGATTTTGGAGGGGTTTTTAATTTCTTTTTTTATTTCAGAGGTGACAAAACAGAGGGCCAGAAGGGCCAAGTGATCTAGTTCTGCTTATCACAAGACTGATTCACCTGCATACGTGTCATATAGATATTAATGTCATGTTTAAATGTTATTTAAAGATCTGCATAGATTCTACAGGCAACATACTTCAGTCCTTAACATCAGTGTTTTCTGAATCCTTACACAGATCAAAGTTGCAACAAGCCATTCAGAAATACATCCTGTACAGTCAGCAGCTCTTCCCTACAGGACGTACTTTTCTCCTTAGTATATTCCCTCACATTTTTTCGTATCCACTTCTTTTCTGAACCACCCTTTTCTCTCCATTTAAAGTTGATGAATGTACAGACAATTACAATAATAGTTATTTGGATTATCCTCTTACAGAACTATCCTGATTTAGACTAATTGCATTTTTTACTGAATTTTCCTGGTGAAAGTTCTGGTTCCAGACTATTACACCGCAAACAATGTATTTCAGGTTTCTCCTACACATGGCCAAGGTTTTTGTTTGTATTCTTTTTTAATCCAGATGATTTCCAACTTAGATAGCAACCATATCAGTATGTGCCACAAACAAAAGAAGGGGCCATAACCCATCAAAGGTTGAGGAGAAAGTGTCTAAGGCAGGAGACAGGATAAGCCACGAAGAAATAGCACTAATAAAGCAGATTTTGAAAGGATGAGAATGTGGATTATAATATATTGTATATTCTTTGTAATTTTTATAACATTCCAATTATTCTCATAGTATAAATAAATAAAGATAAAGCCCTTACTTTTATGAGCTTCGGCATTAGCAACATAAATGAATCCATCAACTACTTCGCACACCTTCTTCACTTGATCTATTACACTGTAGTGCACAGCTTGCTGATTCCCTTCTGTGCTGTTCTCCTGGTAAAACATCTTATTCACAGCAACAGCTTGCTCTGTCCTTGCTCTCCTCCTTTCCACACTGGAAGATATTTCAATATTTCAGTAGTCAGGTTAACTGAGAAAGCAAACCCTCAATCTTGAGAGTCTAAGTGGCAGAGGAAAGGGAGAGGAAAATTTTAGGAACCAGCAAAACAGTTTTGCCCCCTTCCGTCCCGCCTTCTTTCCTAGTGTTCATATAGAAGTTGGTTAGCAATCTGCACATGAAAATACATCCCAGGGGGAGTTTATGTAGTGTTTCAAAAGGGAATCAAACAAGGTTTCAAGAGGGATAGAAGCACTGGTACTGTACCTGTCACACACATGTGGTTATGTAAGAGGCTTGGAAAAGGTTTATCACTTCATGTGAAAACTCAGCAGTTGAAGAAAAAAAGGAAAAGCAAAGACATTGAAGCTTCAATTTATAAGGAATTTCCATGCATGTGAATGCCCAGATAGAAATCACATGACCAAAATACGAGGAAGGTATGAAATGAATGAGAAACTGTAATTTTATTTGGTGGAGACCAAATCTTATCTTACCTGGTGGTGGAGTACAGTGTCAGAATATTGAATTTTTGACTGTTATTAAACTGAAAACTGACTCCAGATCCAATTCCTAGAGGGAAAAAATGAATATATGAGATTACCACTACTTGGCTACTGAACCGAATTAAGTAGTAGTCTGAAAATTCCAGTGATGTTATAAAGTGGATATATTCAAGCCTAGATATTGCTGCTAGGGGTAGCAGCTTTACTCTCTTACAATAAATTTTATACATGCCCTAATTGGTCAGACTATTAATTTAATGAAAATCAATTCAATTATATTTAAAAAAAAAGAGGCATTTCCATTTCTCATAATTAGACTTGAACCTAGAAACCCAAATCAGAAAGGAGGCAGACTTGTGTTTAGCTGAAATTACCATAGCAAAGGCGCTAGTCTGTTAAAGACAATCTGCATTGAAAACGAGAGAAATTTAAAAAAAAAAACAAACTAAAAATAATTTTCACACTTCCTGTAAATACAGTATAATTACTCCAATTCTGATGTGCTGAAATAAACATTAGTCAAAAAGTAATACATTTTTGTCTCTGGTTTGGACTGAAGTGAAATTACAGATGTTCAAAGCTATTCTTTTACATATCAAAAAAAATCCTTCATCTGCTCTTGTTAACTCTTCTAAATGAAATTTACACCACTTGACATAATCATATAAAAGATCAGTCTCGAGTTCTTGTATAAAAACATAGGTGTGTTTTTTAACCCCCCGCTGCAAGCAGTAGTACCTAAACAAAGTTCTGCCTGCATTTACCCATTACAACAAGAGCTGTAACATGGAATTTTGGGTGAAATAAGTACAAGGAGCAAAATGATCCTTCTGACATTGTTGCAAATTTAGTCATAAATTCACTGCAGCTGTTAGTTTGTCCCAAATGTTCACTGCATTTATCCTTCTGAACAAAGAAAGAAAATGGTTTGGTTTTTTCCATGATGTTGCTGACTTCTAAGGGGACAAAAAAACCCATCCTTTTTCTCTATTTCTCCACCCACATTTTTTTGTGTTATATTTGCACACAAAGTATAAAGGTCAAAAGCCAGAACCATCATTACCATGAATCTGTCTGTGAGGTAGGCCAGCTACCAGCAGAATTTCTGGGCACGTCATCATCTTTTGCACTAAAGAGTCGTCCAGCTCTTCCAAACCCGGCCCAAACATGGCAAAGCGAGGTTCTGCCTGAGTGACCAGTGACTGCAGAAAGGAAGTCACAGCCCCGTAGCGCGGTCGGCTTGATCGCAAACTTCTTCTACTCTGAGGACAGCTCTTTTTGTATCTGTGTAAAATAGACGCAACT
Source organism: Empidonax traillii (assembly GCF_003031625.1). Lineage (NCBI taxonomy): Eukaryota > Metazoa > Chordata > Aves > Passeriformes > Tyrannidae > Empidonax > Empidonax traillii. The sequence continues at coordinate 396,517 of NW_020955677.1, read as the reverse complement.
AGAAATTAAACACAAAATACACAAGAGGTATTAAAAAAACCTACATAAATTGACTTAGGTCTCACACTTCTCATGCTTTGCTTCTGGGTCAACTCAAAAAGAATAGATCAAAAATTAATAAGTTCCAAATTGATGGTTTCAAACACCAGTACAAAGCAGGCAAACGCATCAGTTCTTTTGAAGTCGAAATACTGACTTTTTGAACCTTGGTATGCTGCTATCTATAGATCATTCAGTTTGTTTAAAATAAAATAACACATTTCCCCACCCTCACTGAAAACAAAATATAGATAAAATAACATCAAAGCAGATGAGTCAAATAAAAAAATAAAATTAAGCAAATGAGACTGGTGAGTGCATTTCAAACCTTAGACTGCTTCTGTGTTTGACACAGGTAACCACCTGAAATGGACCATGTCCCTGTAGGTACAGAGCACGCATGCTGTGAATAAGTGTTGTCTGCAAGCTTATGTGCTCACTTGGTGCAGAAGCTAGAAGGCATGAAAAGACTTTGGTAACCAAGGGAAAGAGTAACAGACAGATATCCTAGAGAAGCAGCTTCAGTCTGCTTTTGCAGTCATGGTAGGCTGCTGCTGGACAAACCACCTCTAAGTGAAATTTACACCATGTGACGTGATCATATAAGGAATCGGTCTGGAGTTCTTGCATAAAAACATCAAACATGCTCTTCTACACCTACACTGAGATACTTCAGTTGAGATCAGCAGAACCACTAAGTGCACACAGACACAATGGATATCAGTGGCAGGTGGTTTCAAATAGGCAATGCTCTGACGTATTCAGACCTAAAGAGAATTAACTCCAGTTTCAAAATCAGGATGCATTTTGTACTTCAAATTCTGGGTGCATTGTTCCTGCCTGTAAAGTGGGGCTGAAGGGCATAGCGATTGCAGAAGTTAGTGCACTTAACATGAAAAAACATGTTAAGAATCACCTTTGAAAAATTTAACTGCAAATAAATAAAAAAAACCCCAAACAAACCCACAAACTACTACTACAAATCAATCAAGGGAATCAAATGAAGTTAAAAAAAAATTGCCACAACACAATCTGATTGTTTTAGGAGTTCTTGTCAGTCATCTAGGCACATTGTGAGTGTTGCTATGCTTCTCAATTATGCCATCTGAAACCAGCTTTCTGTGCACATTCAAAAACTTTTTTTTTATTATTAGGTCTTCCATGTAAGACGAAAAAAATAAAGATTCATTCCACTTGTAGTAGTTTGAAAACTTCTCAGTACTTTTATTAAAGGTGAAATCACTTGCCATTGTACTGAGAGCAAAGAACACTTCTTTATCAACAGCATGCAGGGCTTTTGAGATGACCGTATTTCTGTGGCACAACAGACACACAGTTTACAAACAGCTTTAATTTTTATAGTTAGCTCTTTGTTTTGTACAGTGTCTTACATTCCTGTTGAGCTACAAAACAGAAAGAGCTGACCAGACCGTCGAAGAGCAGGAAACTGTATTTCCAAACCAGACAAAGGATTTGATAAAAGATCAGAATTTAAGCAGCAGGTTACAGCAGAGCTTTATTGCTGTATGTATGAAACATGCCTGTGGGCTGAGTATTGTACAGCTGAACAGAGATTTCAAAGCCACGTTAAGAGAACATGAAGATACTTACACTGCCATGTAATCATACAGTGCCTTATCGTTGGCATCCGAAAAGGCTTTATCAAAAACCTCCACCTCCGGGAGCGACTTCCAATCAACACACGTCCAGAGCGGGAGATCCCGCAGGAGAAAATACCTCCACAGCAGCGGGTCCCGCACCGCCGCCCTCCAGTAACTACTCGTGCTTCCCAGGCGGCACAGGTCTTGGGGCGAGAGGAAGGACATGATGTTCAGCTGCACGTCGATCTGAAAACCAGGGGCGGACGGGGTGGGGGGGACAGAGCGGCGGTTTAAACGACTCGGGAGCGGAGCCGGGAGAAGGCGGGGATGTCCCAGCGGGCCCCCACACTCACCGGCAGCCTCTGCAGGGCGCTCGCCTCCTCGGCGTCTCCCGGGGGCGCTGGATGCGGTGGGGCCGCGAACGCGGCGGTACCGCCGCGTTCGCGGCCCCCCCGCATCCAGCGCTCCCGGAGGACGCGCAGCCCACCCCTCACGGCCGCTTCCAAGCCTCCTCCCCGCTCCTCTCCTCCCTCGGCGGCCATGGCGCCGCCACCGCCCCTCACAACCAGCGCGCCGGCGCCGCGGACTTTGGCACGGGTTGAGGGGGGACGTCCGCCATCCTTCGCCCGAGGGCAGTTCGTTTTGCCTGTGTTTTTTTTTTTTTTTTTTTTTTTTTTTTTTGTTTGTTTTATTGGGGTACCCACCCCCTCCCCGGCTCGAAATACTTGATTATTAAACTTTGGACCTTGGTGTTCCAGGAGTTCGTTGAGAGAGAGAGTGTGTGTTTGCGTGCTTGTTTTTTTTTTTTTCCCTTTTTCTTTTTTCTTTTTTTTTTTAATGCAGCAGGAGTATACATTTCGGTTTAAAAAAATAAAAAAAATAAAATCGGACGCTGAAGCAGAGGCAAAGCTCCTTAGTTGTGCTCTTGAGGTCACGGTGTTTTCTTCCCGCGGCGGGTCTTAGCCGTGGGGTTTCACGAAGTCGCGCAGCATTTGTTTCGCCGTCGTTGTGTTCCACCCTTGGCCTCTTAAAGGTCCCTCGCATACGGCCACATACTTAGTTAACATGTTTTTCCCTGTTTCTTGGAAGTCCAGCCACTCGCTCTGTGTTCCACTGCCCAGGCTGCTGTCAGACACAGGATCTATTGACTCGGGGCTTTCCTGCTTCCCTTCTCCCCAGTGTTTCAGTCCCCAGTAGCACATTTCTCCACAGTACATCATTGCCAGTAAGTGAGTGTCACTAAATACACCTGCAAAAGTAATTTATACCAAGTACTTTATTGTTCTAAGCAAGTACACAGCTTAACTTTTTTTCTTTAGTTTCCTGGAAAAAAAATTTCAAAAATTACAGTCTCAGCCTTTTAAACAGGTACACCAAAAAAAACCCAAATCTTAACCCAGAGATGACTGACAATGCCCAGAAGAGAACACGGATCAAGACTGTGCTTCTTACTCTGTCCATTGTGACCCTCCATAATGCTAAAATCTTTAGGATTGCCATATAATTCTGATAATTACGTTTGCCTATTTCCTTTAAGAATTTCAACAGTAAGCACAGGCATGACTATACATATCTATGTTAGAATATTTCTGTGCCTCCCACAATTCAAGACTAAAAGAAGACAGTTTTACAGCTTGCTCTACAGTAATGCAACTTACATAAAACTACATAAAGTAGTGACAGAGAGGATTTGCCAAATCTGAGCAGTTTTGCATGTAGCTTTTATGTGTCAAGTCCTTAATTCTTTGTACCTGTATTATTCTAGAGCTGAACAGCCAGACCAATATGCAAACAGCTAGCACCCTCTGCAGCCTTATCTGTGCCTTAAACATTTGTCAATTGTCAACTGGATGGCTGTAAAACACACATGCTCAGCATAAAACACCCACTGTCTCAGTTCACCTCCATTCAGTGCGCTCAAAAACACAGGAAAATGAACACCATCACTTCCTAAAATGCACAAGTCAAAAAAGAAGGGGGCGAGCACTGCTGCCTGCTTATTTGCTTCATTATTACCTTCTTGTTCTAAAAAGCGACAGGTTTTGAATACCAATTCAAAGAACGAAAACACACCAAAAAACACCTCATAAAGTGAAGCATTTAAGAGAAGGGGGTTGTGGGTTTTTTTCAGGTTTTTTTGTGTTGGTTTACCTTCGCTGAGTAATCTAGCTGTGTCTTTATCTTGAAGTAAGACATCTTCATTTAGCTGAAGAGGGCATCTAAAGCTAAGCATCTTCATCAAGTAATGAACTCCATCATTAAGAAACTGAGTACAGTTAAAAAGGAAGAAAAAATAAGTTCTGGTTAAATTAATGATAGCCAGAAATAATTCTATGAATTCCCCAAAATCCTACTAAAAAAAAAAAAAAAAAAAAAAAAAAAAAAAAAAAAAAAAAAAAAAAAAAAAAAAAAAAAAAAAAAAAAAAAAAAAAAAAAGAAAAGAGAGAGAGAGAGAGAGAAAGAAAAAAAAAGATAAAAAAGCAGCCATATTTTAAAAGAGTCAAACTTTAAAGCTGTATTTACAAGCTCACAGAATGTTTTCATTTCCTTTACCTTTTTAAATGTGGCAATGTTTCCTCGTAGCCATTCTGTCCTTTCTTTTGCAGTGTGACAGTACATGTAAAGCAGGGCTCCTTTCCTCCAGTAAAGACATTCTAACAATTCTGCACCAAGGATGTTAATGGGCTGAAATAAAATCAAACAAACTGGGCTAACACAAAAATAACCCACCTAAACGAGTTATAAACACTGTCATACATGCAAGGAGTGTTTTAAGTATATTACTTTAGAGGCTGTACTTGACAGCAACACTCAGAGACACAAAACTAACCTAATATTGAAAACTGTCAAATTGAATTATCATTAACATCCTCTGCAGTAAGGAAATGTTAGCGAAAGAAATTCTGAGCATGCAACAAGTTATTTCAAACAATATTTTCAGGAATGACTATTTAAATACAAGTAAGACTTGAAAATGTTTCAAAATACCTCAAGTTCTGCCCATCAAAAAAACAAATACTATGATCCTGTTTCAGATTTTTTATTTTAAAATAATGAAACAATTAATCCTCTGGCTCAAGAGCATCAGTACTCACTTCTTCATCTATGTTGCATTCCCTCACTAGATCTTCTGGTTCTGAAAGAATACAAATAAGTTCTTTAAGTTTTTGCAAGGAAGTTTCTTCTGGAAAATCTTCATCCACAAGCTGGTTTTCCTCAAAATATGTTATGTCTAGGACAGCCTATGAAAACAAGAAGACATACCAAGGAAAAATGCTACCAGCAGAAAAACAGTGGTGTTTCCTAACATAGAAAACTTGTTAGTTTATAAAATACAATTTGAAGGTATTTTTGAACATTTTGTTTACTAAAGGTGCAACTTAAAAGTATTGGAAGATTGCTGACAGTGAATGTAAAGTCAAAGCGTTTTCTGTCCCCAAAGTATCAACACAATTATTATCGACTCCCAGGTTATACAAGTCAGGTGCAGCCACGAGCTTCACGGACGTTCACCATACACACCATACACACGCTCTATCCTCCTTTTTCCACCAAAGCCTCTCTCACAACCTACACAGATTTTCTTGAAAGTCAGCTTGATGTTTTAAATGCAATACCTGAGTATAGAGCTGAAAAAGCGCAGAAGGAGGCTCTTTCCCTTCGTTACAGAGGTCTTTCAGCTTGTCCAGAGCAGCCGAGCCTTTTGCCAGGAAGGTATCTGAAGGAAGAACACAATGCTTCCTTAGCACTGAAAGGCACTCAGCAGGAGCCTCGCTCCCCTTCCTTTTTCGCGTGGCTTCATCCACCCTCGCGGAATCTACAACGGCAGCTGGGTAACACAGCACTTAAGCTGTCCTGCTAGACCGCACCTTTCACGATTAACCTGAGGGCATCCGCGGGTACGCTCCGCTATTCCCAAGCCGACCCCCACGCTCCGTTCGCGGGTATACCCTGCACCCCGCCCTGAAGGCCGCCCTCCGCCTGCTCCTCGGCCCGTCCCCCACTCGCCGGGCCGCTCACCATGCGCGGCCGCGCCCCGCGGTGCCCCGAGCCGCCTGCCCAGCGCCGCCAGCCGGGGCTGCAGAGCGGGCACCGCCGGCGCCGCCATGGCCGCGGCCGCGCTCCCGCGCAGGCGCAGCGGGGCCGCGCCGGCGGGGCGGGAGCGGCGGGACAGCGGGGCCGGGGGGGCGGGAGCGGCGGGACAGCGGGGGCGGCGGTGCCCGGCCCGGGACTGCCTCCCCTCCCTCAGCCCACGCCCCGCCGGGACGGCCCTGCGCGCACTGAGGGCAGCTTTGGTTGTGTGGGGGCGTGAAAGCTCTTGCGTAACAGGCGTCCGTGGCGTCCCCGGGGACAAGTCGCTGGCGTGAGCCTGTTTTATGTAGTCAACTTACAGATCGGAAATGATCTCTGGGATCATCCAGTCCAAACGATGACCAAACACCACCATGTCAACTTGACCATGGCACTGAGTGCCACGTCCAGTCTTGCCTTAAGCACCTCCAGGAGCTGTGACTCCAGCACCTCCCTGGGAAACCTATTCCAGTATCTAATCATTCTTTCCCTGAGAAAATTCTTCCTAGTGTACGCCTGAAACTTCCCGTGGCCCAACTTAAGACTACGTGTCGCTGGGGGAACGGCCTAAAAGGAACATCAACTCCAAAGTGGCACCAAAACAGAATTTTACAGAATCCTTTCTTCCAAAGCAGGCAGCGATATTAATACAGAATGCACAGCAACTGTGTCTCTTGCTGATTGGCTATTTCTTATATAAAGCGTACTAACACTCTCTTTATTGGTGACTTTTGTCTAACAAACCGTTAATTTTCCTTAGAGCTCAGTAGTTTGCAACATAGTAATTATTAGCAATCTACATTCTGCACGATGAACACAGTTAGCATTGTAAAGGCACCCACCCATCTTGCGGGTGTATTCCAGGGACTCTGAGAAGGCTCAGTGTGACCAGTGGCAAGCTGTTCACTAACGAGTTGTTGCGGGGCCAACAATCTTTCCATGGGGAGGGGCCACAGCTCAACCCACGCAGGAGAATCTGTAAGCCATGTTAAAGCAATGGTGGGTTGTGTCACGCCGTGCAGTAGTGACCCCTGTTAAAAATTCGTAGTGATTTTCACCCCCCACTGAGAGAGACAGTCCCGACCCCATACGGTTAAGAGGGCTACAGTTACATATGGTTTGATGGTAGCAGTTTGACCCTCAGGATTAGTAATAAGTACTGCATTTTGTGAAACAAAACTCCCAATCCCACAACTTCGGCTCCCACCATAGCCAAAGGCCAAGAGGCCGGCCAGAATGTCCATGCAATGATAGTTACATCAACTCCAGTGTCTAGCAGTCCTATCACTTTGATGACTGGAGGTGAGCTCTGTCGGTTGCGAAGGGTGCAAGTCATCTGTGGATGTTGTGCAGAAATCGGTTGTGATCAGAAAACTTGTGGTGCACCAGTAGAACCAAATCATTCTGGCACTCACGAGGCTCTGTTTGGGGAACACAACTCACAAAAGGTACAAGTTGAGCTATTTGTGTTCTTTTATGTATTGTCACCAGGTGATAAGCTGTAGAAACCATAGCACAGATTTGTCCCATATAGTCTGCATCAATCACTCCCACATGAACAAGAAGTCCTGCAGTTATACTACTAGAACATCCAATTAACAATGCACTCAGTCCTCATCCAGTAGGGTCCCCAGGCATCCAAGGGAACCTTAGTCACATCCTTTGACATAGTAATTACTGTGTCAGTGGTGGATACTCCATGCCTGCTGATCCTGTGGTCTTCCCTGTGAGGCGTTCACCCAGGAGAATGACACTGATGCTCCCATCGCACCCTGACTAGATCCTTGAGTTATTACTAGAGGACCCTGGCCAGACCCCTGAGTTATTACTAGGGGTATTTGTGTCCCTGCATGCCCCATTGCACTCTTCTTCCTGTTTCCTGGTAATGGGTATCCTGCAACATGGTATTGGGAGCGACACTGCCTTCCAAATCCCCCTGTTTACCACAGTGATTTCAAGTCCCTGTAAAAAACTACAGCATTGTTCTAAGGGGCACTTTTCTCTTTTCTCTGAGGACGCTGCACCTTTAAGTGCCCTTCTTTACCACAGGTGTGACATTTTTGAGCTGGGCGCAAGATAGCTGCCAAAGCAGGCATCTTATGATCGACTGATCCCACCTGAGAACAAGCTTCCACCATATCAGTTAAAGTTGGCTGACCTGGCAGGGATTCAATAATTTTTCTACAGTCAGTGTTAGCCTGATCTTGCACCGGTTGCAAACAAAGTTTCTGCCCCAAGGTGTCATCATCTACTTGCTTTTCTAAGGATTGAGCCAACCTTTCAACAAATTGCAAAAACAGTTTTCCATTAGGCTGCTTAACGGCTGTATAACGTGTTGTGGGGCTGATATTTCCACGGTCTGTAGCAAAGCTGTCATACCCAATTTTTGAGCTTCTTGGAGCACAGTGGGGTCCCATGTGGCTTGAAGATCTGCTCCCATCATTGAAGATCTGTGCCCCCACACCCTTTAATGGGTCTTCATCAGCTCTCCACGTATTTTCATGCTCTGCACAATCTGCTACTTGAGCCCATTTTTCCATAAATAATTGTAATTGTACTGGTTCAAACATTTTCTGTGCCAGATCTGTAATATCGTATGGGGCTAACAAATCAGAATTAATGACACGAATCAATCTCATAACCTGAGATGAATTGATACCATATTTGCCAACATTAAACTGTAGATCTTGTGTAACTCTCCATGCCAATACATTATGCTCATCAGCTTTCCCTGAGTTAGGGACAGGAAAGGCTAAGAGATCATCTTGTGAACTTTCAGCCTTTTCTCGGGAACAAGGATACCCTGTTTTCTCACAAATCTCCCAGTTACCAGTACAAGCAGCTTCTTTTCGCAAGCCTTCCCAAAATGACCCAGAATCTCTAGGCAAAACAGTCGCTTTTGCAGGAGGTAAACCCACAACCTTTGCTCTCCCCCTCTTCCCCCAATCCTTCTCCCTTTGACAACACAGCCTCCCTAGAAGCAAAAGTTCTGCTTCCTTAAGGGAACTCTCTCCATCAGAGTCTGAGGATGATGAAGAAGGAGGTAAAGGAGGATACAAATCAGTTTCATCTTTAGAAAAATCATTTAGAGGAGGTAAACTGTCCTTTTGTTTTTGCTCTCCATCTTAGCCAATTGTTCTGCTGGGGAGGGATAATGTATGGGTGGTGGAGGAACAGCTGCAGAGGTGTACATTCTAGGAGGAGAAGGTTTCACAGGAGAAAAATTCATTTCAAGGGCAGCAGCACTGACAGGGGGGAGAAGCAGGAGAAGCAGGGGATTCATCAGTGTGTAATTCAGCCAGCAGTTTTGCAAAGTCCTCCACTCCAGCTTTCCCTTGATTTTCTTTTTGCTGTTGCAGTTCTTGCTGCCACTCCTTAAGAGTGGAAAGTACCAATTTCCAGGTGGATGCAAACCCTTCTACTTCACAATCCCCTTGTGCAACTGCATCCAACAACATTTTATCAATGTCCTCCCAGGCTGAAATACTAAAAGCAGTGGATACCTTGGCCTCTCAACCCTCCCAGCAGCACCAATGTAATAAATGACATGAATGACCTTCATCGTATTTTATACCATGCATTCCAAGCAGCAAGCACCTGCTTTTCATCTGCGCTCGTGGTTTGCCCCATAGTGTCCGTATAGTTCTCGGTGGCTCACCTGCTGTCCCCAGGTGTCACAAAATACGGATCTGGATCCTTTTGCAGCTCCCTGCTGCTCTCAGCTTCACCGAGCTCTGTTCCCAGCTGCACCTCACCCTGCAGTTCAGTTGTCTTCGCTCTTCATGCAGAGCACCATTTGTCGCTGGGGGAACGGCCTAAAAGGAACATCAACTCCAAAGTGGCACCAAAACAGAATTTTACAGAATCCTTTCTTCCAAAGCAGGCAGCGATATTAATACAGAATGCACAGCAACTGTGTCTCTTGCTGATTGGCTATTTCTTATATAAAGCGTACTAACACTCTCTTTATTGGTGACTTTTGTCTAACAAAGCTTTAGTTTTCCTGGGAGCTCAATAGTTTGCAACATAGTAATTATTAGCAATCTACTTCCTGCACCATGAACACAATTAGCATTGTAAAAGCACCCATCTTGTCTTTGTGTATTTCTAACTTTCCCAAACTTATCCATCAGCAACTTGCTATATGACTTCTCTGCTCTCACACGTATGGTCTCAACTCTTCATGAACCATGTACTCTGTCAAGGAGTCTGCAGACCCGCCGCTTCCCTCCATAGCTGCGTCCTCCTGTCTTGTCTCCAGTTACCTGAGAGAAAAGGCTGACCCCACCTGGCTACAGCCCCCATCCATGTGGTTGTAGAGAGTGATGAGGTCTCCCCTGAGCCTCCTCCAGGCCTAAGACCCCCAGCTCCCTCAGCTGCTTCTCACAGAACTTGCTCCAGACCCTTTGGCAGCCTCCTTGCCCTTCTCTGGACCTGCTCCAGCACCTCAATGTTCTTCATGGATTGAGGGCCCAGAACCGGACACAGGACTTCATGTGTGGCTTCACAAGTGCCAAGTACAGGGGGAGAATCACTTCCTTGGTCCTGCTGGCCACACTATTCCTGATACACGCCAGGATGCCACTGGCCACCTGGGCACACAGCTGAGCTCATGTTCAGTTGGCTGATGACCAGCACCCCCAACTCCTTCTCTGCTGGAAAAACTTGATGGGGGTGTTGTCCCCATCAAGTAATGCTTTCCAGTGTCAGTGCAAAATAGGTGGGGTTTGTTTGTTTGTTTTTAACTTACACTTCAGTATTGAATTACTTAACATGCAGAGGTACAGATGTGAAAGTACAGTTAAGTCATCTTGAGATCACATACCTTTTGTTAGAGGAATCAGACACTTGCTCCAACGTTGCTTTAAATAGCACCTGTCATGAACATCAGGAGTGATGAGTAGCTTCCATGTGTGATGGAAAAACAGTAAGTTTTCCTTTTATTTGTAGCAAAATCTTATTCCTATGTGACAGTAAATCATGTGCTATTTTACATTGTTTAGTTATAATAGTACTGCATTTCACTATACTGTTTCCCTGGCCTTCTCCATCTCTTTACCTCCCTGGAAAAAACTAATGCCTCAGTGTCTGTGGAAGTAATGCGTCATGAACTCACACAATAGTCATGATTTTTTTACTTGAATACTTAAAAAAAAATAATTGACTAAAGACATTCTCCCCTTTTCAAGTCATATACTGTTCCTCCTGTTAGAGCCTGTGTTCCACTAAAGTACTTAAGAAAAAAGTGCCACTTACTTTGGTACTTTAGACCATGAAAAGCTGCTTACTTGCAGGCACAGATGTTTTTGCTGTTGTCTGTCTTATGAAAGAGTTGCCAAACAAATTAAATGCAACAAAAAATGTAAAACCTAAATGGCAATATTGTGTCTGCTTCCAGAAATGGTTCAATTTATAGAAGAAATCAGTGTTTTGATTGGACACATATTGTTCTTCATTCCTGCATAGTCATTAGTCAGATACAATTTTTTATCTAAGGAACAGCCAATTAAAAACCCCCAAGCAACCCAAACCAAAACACCAAATGGTTGTGTGCTGACTCATTTGATAAAGGAAGTGGTATGTTTTCTTCCTGTGCCTCAGGCAATGCTGCAGCTTACTTTAGCTCTGTCTGTTTTGAAAGCTGGATGTATATGCAGTGACTGTTTTTTTACAGAAATTGTTATCCACACTTTCTTTAAATATACAGTGAAATCTGGCTTTGACCTTACCAGTAGCTGCAATGGAAGAGTTGTGTGTCTGTTAATACCAAGTTGGTAAAATAGAAGTTGCTACAAATTTTAAAAAGGGGTTGATGCACACTTCTCTTGGAGGATTTGTAGTGGTTTGGGTTTTAATTTCCCCAAACTTGATTTTGCCATGAAATGTGTGAGGGAGCAGAAGACATCTCTAGTAGCATTTTTCTTGTATTATACCCTACATACTCCCATTGGGAGATGGTTTGTGAGAAAGCCAGGTGAGACTTCTGGGCAAATACCGAAGAGACTTCAGAGCCTGGAAGAGGGACTGGGGTGAACTAGGATGAGGGTGTTGCCTCCTCACTGCAGTGGGCAAGCCCTCACCTCTCCCTGGAAGGGAACTCTGCCTCCCTCCTGGCTGGAATAGCCTCTGAGCAACGTATGTCCATCTGTTCTTTCCTCAAAGCTGAATTCCCTTTGGCACTAAACCCTCAAGCTAAATTTTATAATGTGTGGAGTTGCTGTGCTAGTCTTTTCCCTCCACCTTCCAAAGTGCTTTGGTCTCAAGACTGGTGAAAGATAAGTTATTTGAGGGAACGGTGATCTCAGTTTGCCTTTTATTTTGTTTTTGCTAAGAATCTGTTCAAATAAACTCCCAGACAGATATTTGAAAGACAGTGGCCCAGTTTGGGCTTTACTACCTCTCACTGTTCTTTTCAGAGCTGAGAAGTCTTAACATACAAATTCTTAGAGCTTCACACAAAGTTGCATCCCAGTATTTTTCTGAAAATTTCCGATGATTGAGAAGAAACATTCTTTCTGAATGACACAACATAAATTATGTTGAAGCAAAAAATGTTTCACTCCATATTCTAGGATAAAATGATCTCAGGTGAAGGGATTCATGAGGGATTTGTGATCTTTCAGTGCGTAGACCTATGTGGTTTTAAGGCTGCTGTTACTAATGTGGGAAGGTATAGGGTGTTGGCTGTTCAGAGACAAGGCTCTGTTCCTAAACTGGTGGAAGAAAAACAGAAAATTGTGATGCCAACAGTTGTGGCTGATGGAAGAGGGAAAGCTGTGATTTTGTCCTTCAGAGGTATTGCCACAACTCTTTTCTTATTTTGGGTTTGTATATAAATATCTCTCTCTATATGCATATGGATATATGATGTGAGTGTAAAGTAGATTCTGTAGATTGCTAAAGTAGGTTCCTTCCTTCCAAACCATATACTCTTCTTGTCCTTCTTGAGGTGTATGTGTGTAAATGTGTATGCTGCTAGAGAACAGGCTGGTTATAATGATACACTTTGGAATGTGTATTTTTGTCCTAGATACCCTGTCAACACTTACTAACTGCCCTAATATATGTAACTGTGAAACTGGGCTAGCCTAATATCTCTGAATACCTGAAAACTTTGAACATACAAGAACAAGTCATGTCTTGGATATACATAATTGTCCTACTTTAGTAGATCTGGGACAACTTTTAATTATGTTGAAAGATAAAGAAACAGAACTTAAAATACAAGGGTGTTGTTCCACTCTATATTTAATATAATTTAAACTAGGGAAATGTTTTTAGCTTTAATTAAAAATACAGAATCATCTAAAAAATGTAGATTTGCACAGCAATGACTGATACATTTTTATCATTATTAGCAGCTTCAAGAACTTGTAAGTTGTGCAGGTTGTGCAAATTTTCTTAAACTATGGCACTTAAAATAGATGGTAATGAACTCATAAAAATTCTTGGAGAAAGTAACCAAGACAGGAATTTTACTTGGTTCCTGCTTGGTTCCTGCAGTAGGTTCCTGCTCACAGAATCACAGAATACTGCAGTTTGGAAGGGACCTGTAAGCATCAGTGAGTCCAAATCCTTAATGCCCAATGTGAATTTCCCCTGATGCAGCTTCATTCCATTTCCTCATGTGCTGTCACGGGTCACCAGAGAGAGCAGATCAGCAACTTCCCCTTGGCTGCCTCCCCCACATCCCATGAGAAAGGTGTAGGCTGCTGTGGGGTCCCCCCTCAGCCTTCTGATTCTTGGATGTTTTCCTCTCTAGAAAGAAAGCCGAAAGAAAGAGGATTTACTTTTAGAAAATTAGTCCTCTGAGCAGAGGTTACTAAGCCTGCTAAGCCTGATGATGATCACTTGCTTACTTTGGTTATAAACTGACTCTTAATGTTAAAAAAAAAAAAAAAAAAAAAAAAAAAAAAAAAAAAAAAAAAAAAAAAAAAAAAAAAAAAAAAAAAAAAAAAAAAAAAAAAAAAAAAAAAAAAAAAAAAAAAAAAAAAAAAAAAAAAAAAAAAAAAAAAAAAGGAGGAAGAAAAAGGTATGTGTGGAGGTGGAAGTAGTTAGTAATGTAAAAATTGAATGGAATTAGAGACATGGAAAACTAGATCAGACTTACTCAAACAGGACTCAAAAGATGTCAGACATTATCCCTTATCTGGCAGACTCTTAACCACTTTAGGGTTTGTGGCCAAAATTTGGATTTGAAATGAACAGAGAAGACATCATGGATATTAACACAGATGTAATTGGCTAGTTTGAGTTTATAGCAAGGAACCAAGTATAGCATGCTTCAAGTCCTGTAAAACATTAGAGAAATGATCATACTGTATTTGGTACAGCATCTTAGAATGACAGCGGCACATGTTGTGGCACATGTTGTGACTCTTGGGGATGGTCCTGTCTTTTAGCAGGGCTAAAAGCTGGACTCCATGATCCTTGTGGGTCCCTTCCAACTCAGCATATTTTGTGCTTCTGTGAAATGTATGCCTTTATTCTGCAAGTATGAAAAATGAGTGACCCTCATAAATTATAACATTTTAAATTATAACAATTTAAGTGTTAGACTGCAGTCTCAGAATTTCATACAGCAATTATAACTGAGACAGATGTGAGTTGACTTAGAAATTGTGAGATAGGCATATTCATCTATTTGATAGGCTTCACATATGTATTTGATCTCTGGTAAAATACTTAAATTAGAGAAATATTTATAAAAATTGTTTATTTTTGTTAGCAAAAAAAATTAGACTGACTTACCTTCTTTGGTGTTGTTTTTTTTTTGTGTGTGTGTATTTTTTTTGTTTTGTTTTGTTTTGTTTTGTTTTGTTTAAGAAAATTGTTAACTTCAGTAGTGAACAAAAGCATAACTGCCTAAATGGACAAATTCCATTTTATTGGTTGTTAGTGTGAATTCAGGATGTGATCAGAATTTTTGTGTGCATAGTGGACATTATGCTGATTTAGCTGTCTTAGGAATGACACTGTTGTGGTGCATCTCTAGTAACTACAGAGCCGCTTCACAAAAGTTAAGGAAAAGTACCTCCTCTTTTTACTTAACTATATGTATTAATGAACATTGATTCATATTTGCCTCCTGTGGCTTTGAGTAACAGACGTTGCTCAAAACAAGTTTAAGTTTGCTTCGGGTCCATCCTGTTTCATTTTGATGAGTTTAAGTGAGCAAAGAGGTGAACTGGAGATATGTGCCTTCACAGTCTTTTCTGTGGCTCACCTGGTCAGAGCTGCCTCAGTAACAACTGGATTGTTGCGCTCAATCTTAGCTGTTAGACTTGCACCATAAACTGTGGTAGCTGAGGAGTATGAGAAGTGTTATTTATAAAACTACTGAGAGACACTGAATTTATTAAAATGTATTATAGAATATTTGGTCCTACACGTCTTTCATCACTGTATTATTTGAAGTAAATAGTTTGAAATCTGAAGTTTGCTCTTGAAAATAAGCAAAATAAGTATTTGTATTTATGCACAGAAAATATGAAACCGGGGTCTTTATTTATTGTGTGTGAGCTTCATGAGTTTATTGTATCTAATAATATGTGTAAGAAAGAAGGTCAATACTATAGTATCACCTTTCAAAATCCTCAAATTCAGAAATGCTCAGTACTTTGGTATCACATTTCAGTTCCTCAAATTCAAAAAAGGAAATGCATGTTCTTTCACTGCGTGGCTTTGCAATTACCAGGGAAGGAGTGTAAAACTGGAATTTATTTAGAATAATGCTAAGAAAGTGGAAGATAGTTACCAAAGATTTCTTTTCCTGTTTGTGAGATAGAGGACTATGAAATAATTTCCAGAATCCAGTGTCATGCTGAATAATGTCATGGTATTATTCGTATAATCATTACTCATGCAATTATATAATGCAGTACCAAATTCAGTCAGTTCTCTTAAAATGAGGCTGTGTATTTAGTCTGAAATTTATCTAGTTCAGAGCATTTGATACACTGTCAATGTCAAATGTGAAATCAGGGAATAAGGGTGATCTGTAATGGAATTTTACCATTATGTCAATATATATGTAATAGATTTATTCTGCAGAAGCATGTGAGTGCCAACGATTAGTGAAATTGCAGGTGTGTCTTACTTTTGTTTGCCTAACCTTGCATGACTGCTCTTTGTTCTACCTGCTTTCTACTTTGTATATAGTTCAGGTGGTGCCCTGACAGAACATAAACCAGCTGCTTTTGTATAGCCTGCTATTGGGACAACATGTACCTAATTTGAAAAGGTTCTGAACATAAAACATGTTTTAGCAGTTTGATTTCTGGCTGTTAGAGTGGCATGCACTGAGCTTTGATGTTGGAATCGCTCTCTTCTGAAGTGACCTCCTTAGAAGAGGGAAGCATTAGAGGCTAACAAATAGGAACTTCTTGCTGTTTGAGGGAAAGCTGAACTAGCTTGTTTTTAAAAAGCAATCATAAAGTGTACAATATTCTATAATGGAATGAAAGAGTTTACTTGAAACAGGCAAGGAAATCTGTGTTTTTCTATTATTTGGCTAATGAACAAAGAATGGTATGTACCGTGGACACCCTCATCCAGAAGAATGCTGTGCGTGCCACATGTCATTTTTAGGCTCCTGTCAGTGTTGGTCTGTTCTGGGAGAACTTGGTTACAGCAATCTCGACCCCAGTCTCTAACTGCTACAGGTCACTGTGCATATAACTGAGGGTACTGGTTCACAGTTGACTTCTAGCAAATGCAGAAGTAATGTCCTTTGGTCAAACAGACATGTCCCTAACTGCATGTTCCCATCTCTAATTGTGTTAATTCTAGAGTCATATGATGGCTTGGTATGTAAAGTCAGCTCACTTATCTGACTGAATGCTGCCCTTTTTTCAGAAGACCTAGTCTGCAGCTGGATCACCAACTAGATCTGAATGGCTTTAAGATGAGACTGTAGCTTCCTTCTGAAACTGTAATATGTAGCATTCTGTGAGAGAACCTTTATTTGGCTTTTACTCAAGGTTTTTTGTCCCTGTAAGAGGTTTTATACAGTTAATTCCCTTGGATCATAGCAAAATTAAATCTACTAATTCAGGTTTTGTATTACTCTATGTAGCACTCAGCAATAAAGTTTTTCCATTTCTTCTAGGGTTTCTTTTTGTGGAAACCCACCCCCACAAAACAACAAAACCAAAAACAAACAAAACCCCTCAACCAACCGACCTTCCTGAAAGGATCATGGAATGGATAAGAAATAATTTAACAACTGAGGTGGACAGAAGACAGATGTCATGCCTTAGCCTGGTAAGCATTACTCCTGGAAGAATACTAGTTTAAACATCTGCTCTGCTGTCTTGCCCATTCTGCCCACTCTTTATGACAAGGTCTTTTTAAGTTTTGCTCATGTGCTTGTATGCAGCGAAAATCCCTCACTCAGCATCCTTTGTGGCAAATGAATCCACGGGAGACAGACTTTGCCCAGGCAGAACTCTCTTGTAACTTTATTACTCCATTTATATACAGAGTAAGGGTCCGAGCTATCAAGCCAGGCCAGGTGTTGCTTATCTGCACACGTACCTTACAGACAGTCCTGTGGCTGCCTTCACCCACAAAGAACAATCATGCTTCGAGCGGCTTTCCAGCTTGACCTTGGGATTCTTTACACACACACACTTAGCTCTGGCTCACTCAGGACCACAATATTTTTGCTTTAATATCTTCTTCTTCTGTCATCCAGGTGGCTGGTGCTGTCTTGTTTAGCTGCTCCTACAGTTGTATCTTTCAGATGAACATGACGGGGGAGCTCATCTCTGTTAAAAGCCTGCCCACTTGTTTTTTTAGTACTACCCTGTTGAATGTTCAACCATGCAAATACATGTACTGCTCTTGCTAGAACAAGAAATCCATGTTTGTTGAACCTTAAGTGTGGAGTAGGATGTGAAATGTCTGTATTCTGGCTGGCTTGCTGGAAATCTGCTACTTGGGACTGTGACTGCTGAGAGTACTCTCTTGAGTCTATGTTCAACTAAATCACTATCTTTCAAAGTCATAAGAAAATAAACATACTGATTTAAAAGACCTAAGATCTCACAGGTAATTCTTCTGTTATGATGCACAGCTATTGAAGTGGCAAATTATGATAATGATAACCAAGGTTTTACAATGTGAGGTACATGAAAAATCCAAGATTGCTGACAAATTTTCTGATTTCTCTTGCAGATAACTTGCAAGCTGAGTGAAATTCTGGAAGTGCTTGCTTGAATTATTAGCAATGTAAATGCACTGCAAGCAAAAGGCATCAAGTTTATCACTGGAGTAAATGTTCTAGTCATGTGAATGACACATTTTAAAATTATGTGGGAATCTGAGCCCTTTTTTGCCATTCCCATAGTAATTAGTTTCAACCTAGTTTTTCTGGTTACCATTGGTACCTAATGTTCTCTATGCCACATGTGCTACAGAAATAGTGACTCGTTGAGGCCTGCGAGTCTTAAGTGAGGACAGACCTTGGTGCTGAGAAGACAAATATCAAAGACCTCAAAGCCATTTGTGTTTGAGAGTTCAGCAGGATGCCACAGGGTGTCACCAATACGCTCAGTATAGTCCAGCTTTTAACCATGACATTTAATGGAAGAGGTGTCAGTGTGAAATGATTGCATTTACTGAAACTCTGCAAACCCCAAAAACTGGAATATAGAATTCTTCAGTGAACAGCTGGGCTATGGCTTCAAACTGTCTCCTGTAACAAGCCATCAGGATCTTTGACGAGATGTTTGGAACCGGTGACGTGAGCAAGAGGCCTACGAGCTCTGCAACAAGCAACTGTGTGTGAATGGAAGGAATCTGCTGCTTAGGCTTAGCTCTGCTGCAGGCTTTGCAGCTCCTTGTGAGTGTGTATCTGTAGAACCAGGTTTAAAATCCGACTTTACCAAAACCAGAGAAGAGCTGAGGGAAAACACAATGCTCTAAGACTAGTGGATTCCGAAGGCCTTTTAAAAAGATAGAAGTGTGAATGGTAGGCATTTGTTTTAAAACACTTTCTAAAAAAAATTTTTAAAAGTTTCAGATTTTGCTATATATCCTGTGTGAAATTTGTTACCTTCCCTACAAATTCTTTCAGTTGATTGTGACTGAGAAATAAAAAGGCATGGAAAAGCCTGTCTGCTTTTACATGTGTAAGTTTTGGACTGTTGAGAATATTAACCAAGCTGTTGATGAGCTGCCCACTGTAAGGGGGAAGCTGTTCTGACAGCTGTTCCTCCTGCAGTTGGATGTACTAGGAGAATTAGATGAAACAATTGGCACCCAAAACAGTTGGAGAATGTTTTGGCACTTGATTTTGTCAGTGCATGTAGGGAATTGCCCAGATAATGATAAAGTAATTATAAGGGCTTAGATTACATGCATGTGTTTGTGTACTAGACTCTTGTAGACAAGAAGCTTCCTTTCCAGTTAAGCTCCACACCCATGGAATAGATGGCAAAGTCCAAGTTTCAAAGAGGGAACCAGAGTTACAGGAGAAACTTGGCGGCCAGGGTATTGCTTTTCTTCATTTGCAAGCTTGGCCTTGTAGTCTTGCTGTGCAGAACCAACGAGGTGCAGAGTGGGGTGTAGGGATGGGATCTGTTTACTCTGTACAACCTCTGCACAACAAGGTCAGCATAATCATCTTAGGGCTCTGCTGGTTTATGTTGTTTTTGTTTGTTTGTTTGTTTCATTTTTGTTTTGTGGGGGTTTTTAAATACATTTTGTATCAAATATAAGGAATAAAATTTCTTCACTGGTCTTTTTACAAAGTCTTTCTAGGTTCTGTGTTTATGGTACATTCTTATTGCTGTTTGAAAGAACCCCTGTGCAGCTTATTAATGTAACATTGCACTGCAGAATCCGGAAAAGCCTGTTACAGTAGTGCTACCAAACATGAACTGACTTGCAGTGACAGCTCAGGATTCCTGTTTACAGTTTATTGTTTCTGTAGCCACTTTTGCTGTGTTTACTCTTACAGCACTATTGGTGTGTAGTGTAAAATAAACCCATTCTTTTAGCTTATCCAGAGGGTGTGGGGGGAAAGACTTTCCTGTTCTGTTGCATTCTTGCAGAAAAAAATCCTGGCTAAAGTGAGGAGTGAGAAACTAGTAGGGTTTTCCGAAAAGGAATTTGAACCATCATCCACAAGTATCAATACACAAACATATGGAACTTGTGCAGCTGATGTCTGCAAGTATCTGCTGAATAGGCATTTTGGTTTTCCTCACTCCTCCTGTAAAAGAATGATAAGTCCCTTATCCTTTCTCCAGAACTAGTATACATACTGACTGTCACCTTGGCTTGTTTAGACAATGTAATGCCAGTTACTAAATGAGCAATATATGAACATGAATAGAAGTGCCAAGGATCATGCTGAGTAACAAACTTTGTGGTTCTGTTTAAATTAAAATGGCACCTTAATTTTAAGTGCTAATTAAGTGTAAATACTGTGGTTTTGAATGAGGTGCAGGGTTTGCACTGGTTAGAAAACTTGAAGCTTTGTAATTTTTTAAAGACAACCAAAGTGAAGTAAAAACTGTTAACTGCTGATATTTCAGGGGCTACTTTTCAGTGCTGTGAAGGATAATAATTTGCTGTGGTAACTTTAATTCTCAAATTTTGCCCAAGTATAAAATGTTCCTTGGCTTTTAAGAAGTTCTACATAGTTGCTTATCTTAGCCCATAATAATGATATGATAGTCTGACAAGATATAGAAGTTTCTGTATAATTTATATGAAAGTAGGACATTCTACCTAAAATATGAGACACCTAAAATGAAAACCAGACTAGAATGAAAACAACAAAAAAAACTCCCAAGATTGTTTTTCACAGCATGGACCTCCTCATCCAACTAGTAGGGTTTTTTTATTATTTTCTTAATTAGATGAGCTCCTGTATTCTATTAGGATATTCATTGTAACAAAAATTTTTCATTACTTACTATTATCTGCTCAAGAGGTCCTTCAGGGATAAAGAAATGGTCTTGCCAAAGGATTGTTGATTCTTCCTAGTTTTGTGTCCTTCTTTATCTTAAGCTTAGCTCTATGAATGAAAAATTGGCAAAGAGATTCCTCAAAAAGTCCACATTTCTTTCAAAAACCTTGGCTCTGTGGTTCTTTTATTTGCTTTACATTTACATCTAGACAATAGCTTTTAGGGCTTGGGGTTTCTAATTGGTTTTTGTTTTCCAATTAAATTTTACCTTTGGTATTTATATTTAGTTATGTTTGAACTTTCATTTGCCAAATTGCTGCTGATTTTTAATGTGTAATTTTCATTAGACTTGCAAATATTCATTTTTCTTTGTAATGACCTTCCTTTCACTGAAATCTTGTTAATGAGTTGAATATTTAGGTTCACATGATTTGCTAGGTCATGTAATCATTGGTCACGCAGGTAGCAGCCCTCTTCTCTTAGTTAATTATACATCCTGTAAGTGCTATGAGTTGATCTTAAAATTGTTGAATGTATTGCATGGGGGCTCGTAATTATTGTCATGTTCTCGCCACATTTTTAATTATGTAATGTCTTTAGGACAGTATCATAAGTCTTACATCCTCCATTTATTAGTTTTTCCTGCAGCACTCTGTTTTCACAGGAATATGAAAATGCTTTGAAATAATTTTTCAATTTTCTGTGACTTTCCATCCCAAATCAAAGGAATCAGGTTTATTGTCCTTTACCAAAGAGGAGCTGCAAGTCCTTTTAGGTGACTAATATAAAAAATACTTTAGTATTTTGAGTAATAATCAAAACTACTAAACACCAACCTCTTGTTTCAGTACTGGGACCTGCTAACGTTGAAGGTAAGTTTAGGTGTTCTCTGTGTATTCTAGTTGCTGGATAGTTAAATGAGCTTTCCTTTTTCCTTCTCACTGTGGCTCTGTATGTGGTTTTCATGCCTCACTAACTGAATTTTCTTGCCAAGTTCCAATGGGTCTGAAAGAAAGGTGAATTACTAAATTTTCATTAGCTAAAATCTGGGTAAAGTATAAACAAATTTTAAAAAAAAACCAAAAAAAGGTCAAGGAAAAAAGTTTTTTACCTCAGAGTTTGGGTAGTTCCTCCTGTGCAGGTAAATGAAACCTGCAAATTATCTATTAACTCTTTGGTGGCTTCTTGGGGAAATACTGTTTCACTGTATTGGACTGCTGACTTTGACATCTTGTGCTTGACAGCAGTATAAGTAAGCTGGTTTTATACAGTGTGTATATAATGATTAACCTGGGATAGCTGTAGAATGCCTACCTGCTAACTTGTTTTGGGCATCAAGGGCTCAAAACTTTCCTCATTTGTAAGTGCTGTTAAATTTGGATAGTGTTTTGACTCACATTTACTGCTGTTACGTGATTTACTTCACTGAACAAAATATTAAAACATTCTTGGTCATTTTAGAGACTTGTATAACATTGGCCACTTAGTTGTAGTTCTTGTTGAGTGAAGAGTTTTAAGACATCTTAAAAAAGAGACAAATTCAATGATGTACTGTCCTTTACAAACTACTCCAAAACAAATTATTTTATCTACTCTTTCAGTCATGCTTGGAGCTTTTCTAAGCCAAAATAAGATGCTTGCAGTCCAAAACATGTGGACTTCGCAATTTAAAAAAAAAATAAAAAATAAAATAATAATAAAAAAAAATTGTTTTTACATAACATCTGATAGGAAAAAGTTAGTTTAGAAACTGTAATTTATGTAAGTAGAAAAACTAGCTTTGCATAATAGATGTTCGAAGTAGGTATTAATACTTATGCACATATGTAGTTGTTCCTTTCCTTCAGTGTGCAAGGAGGAATGCTGTTGGAATCCCAAATAGTGCAAAGAGTGAATACTTTGAGAATTCACAGTGTTGGTGTAAAGGAAGATAATTTATTGAACTGAAAATAATAAACTTACTTTATTGAACTAAAGAAAATAAACTTACTTTAGACAAGTTTTTCTGTGCTTAGGGAAAATTTGTCATGAAAGGAAACATGACTTAAGGAATTTACATGTCTGTATGAAATTTAGGAAGAACCAAGGCTCGGAAATCCAGCCCTGTGAAACTTTTCTGCTAATGCTTAACCCTAGAAGAATACAAGCTGTGCTGTTATTTTGTTTTTAATTCATTAAGACTCCATAATTTGTAGCTTTTTACACCTCAAACTTCCCCAGACTTAACTGACTAGCTAAATATGATGAATAACTAGAAAAAAATTAACCAACTGAAAACCTTCACAACAGTCAAGGCATCACCACTACACTTCATTGGCATCTGCAAGGTTTGTCTGTTATGTGAACTGTAACTACAGGTACCAGCACCTTTTAAAATGCATAGGAGAGTGGCATGTCACAGGCCGTTAACCAGCACCTTCAAGGCTGGACCAATGCTCTCAACAAAATGGACAGGGTGCGTAGCACATTCTTAAAACCTCGGTTTCCTTGTAACTTATCCTGCTGCATGTTGATCACTGCAATTGGCAAAGTACAGAGAGGCTGGCAGCTGCGATGGAAACAGCCTGGAAATAAAACTAAGGGGCAGCTTGATCTGGCAGAAGGGTGACCTGCCATTCACGTGAGAATTTATGTTCCAGCATCTAAACAGCTTCTTACATTTTCCTGTGAGTCCTTCAGTTCTATTGGGCATCGTTGGGACATGCACTGATTATTCAGGGTATTTTTAGAGAGCATAAATAATGGCAGAGTCATGCTTTGAATTCTTCTTCTAGAAGGAGCAGAAGGGCCAGCAGTTCACATCACATGGCTGCTGCTGAAACGAGCAGACATCTATTCTAGTAATATTTTCCCACCAAACATAGTATCCAAGTGCCCTGTGGGAAACCATGTGCTTACTGGAGCCTGGCTCAACCCGACGGCTGTGCACTGGAAACGTAAACCATTCAAAGCGTCTGTCCTTCCCTTGATTCTTGTGGTGTTAGTTCTCAGCCAGAAAGTGATAGGGCAGAAATTTAAGCCACCTTAACTTTGCAGGGAGACAGCTCCGACGGCGCATTTAAGCTATCCATCTGTGGAAACTGTGGAGAGAAAAGCAGGAGAAAGAAAATGAAACTAGGAAAACTTGTTGTTTATTGAAGTGACTGTAACAGTGATGTGACAGTGATTGCTTTGCCCACCCACGTGGGTTCTGATGGTTTTTACGAACAAAACCGATGGCTGATGGGCCGGTGGTGTCAGTGGCAGCTACAGTAGCAGGGGCTGCTCTTCCCCGTGGGACAGCGCCCGCGGCGGGCTCCCTGGGCTTGGCAGCAGCGGGAGGCTGGACAGCTCTCCCAGGTGCCGGCCGGAGCGGGGCCGGGGGCTCCGAGATCCGCCACCCCCGGGCCCCTCAGCCGCCGGCCCCGCCTCGGCCGCACCGACGTCAGCGCGCGTCAGGGCCGAGCCCCTCGCCCTCCCCGCCCGCGGGATCCGCCGTCCCGCCGCCGCCGCTCCCCTCGCCCTCCACCGCGCACTCGCGCCCGTCGCCCCGGCCCGGCCCGGCCGCCGCCCCTCGCTCCGCTCCCCGATAGCCGCGCAGCGCGAAGATGGCGGCGCTAAAATTCCTGCTGCAGCCCCTGGGCCGCCGCATCCTCTTGCCGGCCGCGCGCAGGGCCGAGGTAAGGGCGGGCGAGGCGGCTCAGCCCCCTCAGACCCTCCGCCTGCCCCTGCCCGCCACTGACCTTGGCGGGGAGCCCGCCCGCAGCCGCCCATGCCGGGACCGCCGTGCCCCGCGGGGGTGGCCGGAGCCCTGGGCGGGGGCGGCCGCCCCGCAGCCCCGGGGAGGCTCTTCCCGCGCCGCGGGGCCGCGACAGGGCTTTGTTCGTGAAGGGTCTGTGCTGAGGGAGCCCCGCGGGCGGGAGGAGGGAGGGCAGAGCGCGGCCCCGCGGCAGGGCCGGCCCTGGCGGCGTGTGGGGATGCGGTGACCTTGGGAGGGCGGCACGGAGGTTTGCTTGGAGGGTTTTGTGGGTTTTTTTTGGGTGGTTTTTTTTTTTTTTTTTTTTTTTTTTTTTACATATTTTTAAAATTTCCTCAGCATTTCAGAAGGCAGCACAGCTACAGCGTGTTACTATGTGTCTCCACGTTGCCCTCACCGCCCCTCTGCGTCCCGGGGGTGGGCAGCAGGTGTGCGCACCTCGCTGGCAGCCGCGCCATCTCCTGCTGCCCACAGACGTGTGGTGTGCGGCCGTGCAGCTCCCTCACTCGCTTGCTTTGCCCTTCCTGTGGGAAGCTTCTGCCAACCCCCACAACTCTAATGGTTTCCAGCCCACACGTAACCCATAGCCAAGTTATTTTCCTTCTTTCTTCAGCCAGAAGTCCGTGACCTTGCTTTTTTTGTTTTAGGTGAAAAAGCTTACCTTCTCATGGCCGTGTTTACTCCTCCTGATGATAAATCTTAGTGCTTAGCACTTTCAGGTTTTGTTTTGCTTTTCCATAAAATTTATTTCAGTTCTATTGGTTTTTGAAGAGCTCATCTGTCCCTATGCTACTTTTTTTAAAACTGGGATGCCAGAATTGCAGGCTCGTGAGGTCTTAGCTTGCTGCCCCAGTGTGCAGGGGTGCATGGGTGATCCTTGGCACTTCAACTCCCTGAAAACCCACCTTTCAAACAGCAAGGTGGGTGGGAAAGAGACTAAAAGGAACATATTTAGTGTAGAAGGGCAGATACTCTCATAAGAGAGATACAGCCTGTGAATGCACATTTGTGTAACCCATGCCACTCTGTTCACCACTGTAGCATGCAGTCAGGAAGATTAAAGAAAAGGTGCCACGTAGCCTCTTTAAAATATTTTCCTATGGCTGGGGACAAGGACACAGCAGAGCCCTGGCCTCTCTCCAGCTCTGGCCCTCAAGCTGCTTGCGGCCCAGTTGTATTGCATCTCACAAGGCTATCAAGAACTTCTCACTTCTCCCATCAAGAAGCTCACTTCTCCTATCAAGAACTGGAAACACCAGTAGATAGTACTGTAGCTTCCAGGTTTTCTCAATTTATTGAGACTGTACCAAGGTAGTGACTTAAATGGCATTTTTTTTCTGGTGCCTGATCAAGTACTTGATGTTAGTGGGAAATACTTAAAGGAAAAAAGGTGACCATGACCTAAGAATGTAATAGATGAGTTATTATGACTACTGTTTAATGGCGCTGCATTTTGAAGCATTTGTTTGGGGGTGGGGTTTACACTGATTTCCTCTTGCCCTCCATATTTCACGCACTTTTTGGAGTCTCCCCAATTCTGGGCTGTTCTTCAACAACACAAAGAGAGCCTAAGACTCCGTTAGGAAGCATTAGGACTGCGTCAGGAAGCTGGGAGAAAGTTTACTCTGTTGAAGGGTGTCACTGCTTACTATACTACCAGTACAACGCTGGCCTTCATCTTGTTCCTTGGCTTCCACTCAAATTTTGTGGTGCTGGTGCCTCTCTGCTTCAGCAATTTCTGTATATGTTTAGTGTATGGATATCTCTGAAGCTCCACAAAGCAGTGTATAGGTTTGAGAAGTCTGTGGATTGCTGTAATTCGTGCTGAGGAATTGCATTTGTAGATCTGTTTGCAGTAAGTCACAATTTGGCAGCTAGTCAGGATGGAATTCTTTTGTTTTGAAGACCTGTGGCCTTCTTTTCCTCACCTCCCCATGTTAAGTATTTACAGTAGCAATATATTTTTTTACATATTTTCCCTCTTGTGTAACCAGAGGCATGGTTTTCATTATAAAGCTACTGTATAGTGCTTTTTGTTCATTCACTTGTTTCTTTTATTATTGCAGATTTGTGGATGCTGTTTTTCTACCAGCTCTCATCGCAACACAAAATTTTATACTGATCCTGTTGAAGCTGTAAAAGATATACCCAATGGGGCAACTATACTTGTTGGTGGTAAATATTTAAATTCTTTAAGGATGCAATCACTTTCTGTTAATGAGATACTTTTTATTCATTTACTATGTTTCTTTTAATATTAACTAATTTGAGAATTTGTGGAATTGCATGGTTTTTTAAACAAGTGGTTTCCCACTTTGTATTCTTTCAGTGAGAAAATCCAGGTTGTGCCTTAGGGGAGGGAAAAAGCCTCAGAAAAATCATTGGTTTTCTTTCCCACTAAAGAAATGTTAGACTGTACTTGTCCTAGTTTGAATCCAGAAAATCAACATGGGCTTTTTCAAGATAGCGTAGTCATTTCAGGATTTGGTTTGATTATTTTTATGGTAACATTCTCTGTATCCTGTATCCGCCTGCTCTCTGGGTCTCTGTGACCTTGAACAAATTGCATAACCTGTTTTTGCTGTTAGGAAGTGAAGATATATATATATATATATATACTTATAATACTAATCTAAGTTACACTTAATTGTTATGCGTGGCATTTCTAGAAGAGTCAAGGAGTTGTGTCATACTGACTTTCCCTGTGATTTGAGCCTTTGAATATTCTAGATATCTCCACTTTCATACTGTTCCATCTGTGTGAAGAAAAGTGATTTCTCTATTTTGTAGGTTGTTTTGATATTGAAGAAGTAATGAGTGTAACATTGAGAAAACATGAGAAACCTCACTGTACATGTATAATGAATCAAAATTCCTTCTGAGAAGTTTCATTTTGTTTGGTTGGTTGTTGTTGTTTGAAGAAAAGATCTGAGGCCATGATAGGTTGGACATGATGATCTCAAAGGTCTTTTCCAACCTGTCTCTGTGATTCTGTGAAATGGTAGTACCTGTAGTGTGACATGGTATTTCATTTTGGGCATACTGGGTTCTTGCATAACAGGTGAGACCATGAGGCACCTGTGCCTTAGTGGAGATCTGGGTTACTGTGCTTCCAGTTACACATCTTCCCAAGGGTGTTCAAATTCCCAGATTTTTATCACTTAATTATAGGCTAAGCTGTATGGGATGTGCAGCAGAGATCTGAAGGCTGGGTGGGTAGAAAGAGGAGAAATTATGAATACAGAGGTTAGGACACACATCAGGAGAGCCAAAGTCCTTGAGCTCTTCCCCAAAGGCCATTTGTGTGTGAACAGACCCCGGATGGCTAAAGGGCTTTAATGGAAACTGGGAAGCAACCTGACCAGGCGATTACACTACTAGGGTAGGGTCTTTCCAGGATTGTTGTTTTATTTAGTCAGCTAAGAAGCTTGTTTTACTCAGAAAAGTTTTTTAATTCCCAGACTTCTAAATAATCTGTGTTCTTTCAAACAGTTGTTACATATTCAGTTTTCTTGTATTTTGTGTAGGTTTTGGATTGTGTGGGATTCCTGAAAACCTCATTGGGGGTTTACTGAAGACTGGAGTAAAAGGAATAACTGCAGTCAGTAACAATGCAGGGTAGGTATTCATGTGTCTGTGTTTTAATAAGTACAGACTAAATATTCCTCTCAAGGGAAAATGCTGATATATATGAAGAACCCTTCCTTTTCACCATCATAGTTTTCATATTAACCACACAACTTGGTTTGAAAGTGTTATTTTTGGAATGAGCCCAGGGAGTACAGTATGTATGTATACTCAGCCTTGTCAGGGAAGAGCTGTGACTGTTGTAGAGAGTTGCAAATATATACTTATATATATATATTCAACTAGTTGACTGTAACTGAAAGTTCTGATTTGGATGCTTTAAATGTCCTGTCAGTGATTTTGTGTGTGTGTTGGAAATTTCCAAATAGTTATATACTTTTAAACTCAGTTTGGTGTTTTCTGACCTTCCTGCTGTATTTTTGTTACTTTAAAAATACCCTAAAGAACACAAAAAACAGTGGAGAACATCTGTGATGAAAGAACAGGGAGGCTCTTTAATGAGTCTCGAAATTTTTGATTGGTTTTTTAAAATATTTGCACATTAGTGGGTTTTACGGTGAGAATAGTTATTTTACATACAATTTCTCAGCTTCTCATTTGACCTGATTTTTACACAAGTTGTTGATTGTAGTAGACTCCACAATACCTAATAATCTTCATATAGTGGAATAATTACAGCCACTTCTGTTGGAGTGCATTAAGAAAATAGAAATTATGTTAAATAAAAATATTGATATGCAAAATATGAATTGCACATTAATTGAAAAACAGATTATTTGTGTTGGTATTTGGTACATACACAGTCAAACTTAAGCTCCTTAGGATCCTCTGGGAAGCAATTTCTGCTGGATGATAAAAAGGAGAGGAAAAGAGACAATTTTGAGTGGAAAGATCAATCACTAGAGATCGTTAACTTTCTTCATAGTCTTATTTTTGAATAACACACTTATATGTATATAGAGAGATTGCTCAGATGTTTCTGTGTGGGAGCTGAAAGTTTGACTGTGAGGAAAAGGGGAAAGAGGAGCATTGTGGAATGGAGAAGAAGATATTTTGCATTGTTTTCTGCACATAGTTTGTGATGTTACAGGCTAGAATTAATTTCGATTGACATAATGTTAACTTCCATGAAAATTTTTTGACCTTTGTGGCTGAAGTGATTTCTGTAAAGCTTTTGGTTGTTAACAGGAAAGCAAAATTTATTCCTTTTTTCCCGGGAACCAGTTCTCCATGAACATTTATGAAAGTCTGGGAAGTTCCTCACAGAACAGTGTAACAATTTGAAAATGCTCAAGGACATCTAGAGTTTTCCAAAAGTGTAGTTTGTAGAAATACAAGTTTTGCTCTCACGTTGAACAGTGTAATTTATTTTGAAATTTAATAATAAAATAATGGTTTCATCTGTTGTTTTTATTTGTTGTATTATTGTATACGGAACTTAGCCTGCTATAGTTTGGTAGGATCTGGAAACCAGGTGAAAACACCAGTGTTGTCAGTAATAAAGTCAGAATTCTCATCACAGCAATTGATACCATTTTTAATCTTCTAATTAGCATGTTAAAAAGCATGCTTTTCTAATACTGTGCATCTTCCAATACCATGTCCAGAAGTATTAGTGGTATTATCAGGTATTGCAATACTAATAATGT
Source organism: Empidonax traillii (assembly GCF_003031625.1). Classification (NCBI taxonomy): domain Eukaryota; kingdom Metazoa; phylum Chordata; class Aves; order Passeriformes; family Tyrannidae; genus Empidonax; species Empidonax traillii. The sequence continues at coordinate 366,910 of NW_020955677.1, read as the reverse complement.
ATTTGCAAATGAAGTAGCACGGCAGTCATATACCCTCCAACAGGAGTATTCAAAGGGTGAATTGTTCCTGTAATATGGAGATGTCAGGTACTTTGTGGGATGAGTAATTCGCCACTTTCAATATGCCACATGATTCAGTTTGTTTTGCTTTGGTTCCTTGTGCTGCAGTTGATGCCCTGCTGTGTTTCAGCTTCCTGACTGCAACTGTTTTCTTTTCTTCCAGCAAACAGGAGGTAGTCGGTTGCAGCTTTGTTTTCTCAGACTGCAGTGGGGTTAGCAGGCAGCTTGTAATTGGAGCAGAGAAGGAGCCAAGTGCATAGACAGACAACCTATTCTGGAGAGCAGCGCAGCTACATGGATTAAGGCACATGCCTACCAACCACGGAATGTGTCACAGAGCTATCTGTTTAAAATAGCAGCAGTGGAGACAGTGATTCGCTTATATCTAGGGAAAAGCAGTAATTAGGAAGTCCTAAAGTGTTCTTGCCAACTCTCTTTTAGCTGGAAAGAAGGTTCAGCAAAGCCTAGAAGTGCTTGGCAGTCTCTGGAAACAACTTTAAAGCAACAGGATGTTCACAAGTTCACATCCCACTTACTGTTCTGTGCTACAGTGTAACGGGGAGGAGATTCCTCCTGCAAGAACTTGTTCTAGTCATATAATTGCTGGCAGGTGAACTCCTTGTTTTGGCCTTTTTAGTGGGACCCTGGTTAGAAACGTTGTACTGCCAAACTTACTGTCTGGTGCTGAGCAGTGCAATGGTGCTGACACTGTGTGCTAGGCAGTGAAACAGCACCTTTAAGAGCAGTTACTGTTTTGCCAAGCCAAACAAGGCAAAGTGTTTGAAAGGGAAGCAGTACAAATATCCAGTAACTCTGGTATTTACACAACTTGCGGCAGGGGAAACTGAAGCTTGTGAACCAGGGTGATAGTGAAAGATAACCATGATAACTGGGTGTGCTTCTAAAATACAGTCTCTCACATCTTCCCTTATAACTTGTTTTGCTTATATAGTTCGTATTTTAAATAGTTCCTTTACAGTATTTTTTTAGTCCTTTAAAGTCCTTTATTTTCCGTCCTTTAAATTTAGAATGTTTTGCCTTAGTAAGCTACCAAAATCCATTTTATTAAAGTTTTTCTGCATTCTTATTTAAATTTGTTCCATTCCACATATGTCAGTAGGTCCTTATTTTAAACACTGGTTCAGCAAATTCTCAGCATTGTTGTGATTAGTATACAGTACGTTCTTGCACGTGACTCTTTTTCCATCTGCTTGTAACTTCATGGTATCTTGTCGCATTCTGATTTCAAGTCACTTGGAACTTGGACCTTTCAGGTCACCCTACACTGAGACTTCCCTAATGCAAGCTATCAGACCTGTAGTTTCAGCATCTGTGTTGCAACAAAATATGTGTTCTTGTCAGCATAGCCAAATATTTAGAATAAAAGTTTAAACAATTAAATGAAATTATTATTTTTAGTTAATTGCTCTTAATGAAATGGATAACTAATTTTGGGTATAATCATATTCTGACATCAACACTTCTGTCTCTACCACCTTAGTAAGATGAATTTGTGCTGGATAAAAGTGAAGCCCATTATCTGTGATAGCTACACACGTGGTCTGACTGTTTTATCAGAATTGGCCTTTGTCTGCTTTTGAGACTGAAATATGCATTCTTTTTGAATGCAGTAGTGTTGAACAGAAAGTTTTTCACTTACAGTAAAAATAGAGAAGTCACAGTTAATATCTTAATTACTAATCACCTGAGTGATCATCTAAAAGGAGATTGACAGCATGCAGGCAGATTATCACTGGTTCAGACAGTGTTCTTAAAAGGCATTACCAGCTTTTTGAACCTTTGGTCTCTGTACTCTTTCTGAAGGTCTTTTGGAGTTACAGTATTATGCATTAAGAAGGAGAAGTATAGCTTTGAGATAAACATTTGAACTGTTGGTCACGATGCCTGAATGCAGTTACTTAGTTCTATTGAGCATAATACCCTGGTTTTCCCAATGGGCTGGGCTGTTTGTGGTTCCCAAATCTCTATAAGGCACTATGGGATCAGATGCAGTGGTAAACTTACTGCACCCCATATTCTAAAGCACAGAAGGTGGTTTTATATTCTTAACAATTAAATATTTTGAATTCATGACAGGTTTGATAAAGGCTTTGTATTTTAAAGTTTAAAGTTTTTCTCATTTTTCAGTCATTGCCTGGAATTGCATGTTTCTGTTAAAAACAAAACATGTCTGACATCTTTGCCACAGATTCCCCATTTTTTCTTGCATTTAACTCCTTTGACTTAATTCCATTGTTACTGCTACTAAAATTATCGATCTATCTCTCTGTCTCTCTTAGTGTTATATTTATTAAAATACGTAAAATGTCCGTACATAGATAAAAGTACCATCAAGTGAAAGTTTCATTCCAAATTCACAGGAAGTTATGACATTCTTCCACATAGTATTAGGTATTAAGTGATTTTAATTGAATGAATTTGACAATCTCTTGGTTCAGAAAGGTAAAATGTAACTGAAAAAGCCTGAGGGACTTGAAAGGAGGCTTGTATGGGATCAGGGTGATGCTCAGTGTCTTATATTGCGTGTGTCTTTTTTGTATGTGCATAAGAATTGTTTAAACATCCCAATTAAATTTACTTTCAGAAGTGAAATACAAGGTTGCCCGGGATTCTTATCTCACTTGGTAGAAAGAGAAGAGGTGGGTTGTGTAAAATCCTGCACATGGCAAGTTGCCAGAATCAGAAGGCAAGGTGTATATTTTCAGTGAAGCTGATTATTTGAAGCAGTTTACTTTTTTAAAAAATTATCGCTGTTCTTCATAAAGAATCCAATCAGGTGCTTTTTTACAGCTCTTAAATTGGTGACACTGTGTGAACTGCAAATCCCTGAAAATCTGCCCAGGTCATCTAGCTAATTTTAGTGTGGAGTTATTTAGGATTTTGGCAGGGCAAATTGTACTAACTTTGCACTACATGGAACTATTGAGAAATCAGCTGTGCAGATAACTTTCTAGTTGTGATTACAAATGAGAACAAAATAGCTGTGGAACTCAGTGTGGCTGAGGAAATGTGTCAACTTGGTTACAGAAGAGCGACAGTGAAAGTGACTTTTGAAGTATGATGCATCATGATGAAATTTGAATATTTATCAGAATAACTCTATACCATATAAACTTCACTGTGAAGGAAAAATATGGTGAATTTTAAAAGTTCTGAATAGACTTGTTTTACTTGTAATAAATACACAGTATACCATTTCATAACAAAAAGGAATGTGGAAGGAGGAGATCTTGCTGCTGATGTAACCATGCAGTGTGCAGTACTTTGTCCTCTTAAAAATTATTTGCCTTTCAACGTGTGGATGGACTGGACCTATATGCCTGCACCCATCATTCTCACAGGATACTTTTGGGGGATGGTGGAGGAAGATTACTGCCATTTTGCTGTGAAACTGAAACTTAGGGGAGCAGAGAGGACAGAGTCCCCATGAGAAGACTGAAGTAGCACAGGGGCAAAGGTGCAATGCAGACACTGTAAAGAAGGAGTAGTGGGGGATTAAGGCTCAGTCACACCAGTTTGCATACTGGGCTTTATGAGTCCCCACAACCACGGCTCCCTTATTTTCTTTCTTCTTCTTCCCCTCAAAGTGAAAGAAGTCCCAGGCTTATGAGCTGAGAGATTCAGTGCACTGTTAATTTTGTCCTTTGCCATGGACTGAAAAGTTGATGAGACAATTTATGTGGTTTCTGGGAGCTGTGACCCACTGCCCTGTCTTCTGTTCTACTTCTTCCTTCTCCTGACCAGGACTGCCTTAGCATATGGCAGCACCCATCCATACTTCTCTCCTCCTCCTCCTTTCTCATCACCTTCCCTGAGAGAGCTTCAACCTCTCTTTTCTGCTTTCCATTAAGCAATTTGCAATTGGACAGGTGGAAAAATGTCCTAGGAAAAAGAAGGTGGTTAAGACAGTGTCAAGACATTTGGCTGACGACAAGAATCAACAAGGCAAATAAACCTCACACCTCTGAATAACTCATCCTTCTATGAGTTGAACTGGTTTTTCTCTCTCTCTCTTAGTTAACTCCGATTCCTCATTTTCCTCTATTCTGTGTACCCATCTGGAAGTGAGGAACAGAGAAGAAGGAGAAACAGAATATCATCTGAGCTGGCTCCTTAGTACTGTTCCAGTGTAATACATGGGGAGATTATTGTGGGACATAGTCTGGAGAAGATGAGTTATGAAGAACTGTTATGTGACTGCTTGTCCACAATTATTTTACCTTTGGTGTACCTGCACTTTTGTTCAGTGTCTTCTGGCAAAGGCCGTCTAGGTAGGCATCTACTAATTTTCTGCATAAAGACTGTAAAGGATATCTTTCTGGTACTGCCAGAATTATACTTCATTTTTGTGGACCTAAGAACACAGATGGTACTTTCATCCACATACCTTTTTTCACACTGTAAAATTTCATGCTGTAGACAGGCATCCCTGAGCCTGAAAGCTTAAGATTCATGTGATTCATGCATTCCTTTTAGTTGGGAGATATATCTGATCTTCCTTAGGAATTCACTTGGAGATCTTTTGAAGACTAAAAAGCTGATGTTTACAGAAAAAACCAGCCTCTTCTACATGGAGAATGATAGGGGAAACTGTTTCCTAGCCTATTGCCAAGAAAATTTCCATCTCTGGAACAAGTCCATCTGTTATCAAGTTTCAAGTGTTGCTTCATTATGCAGCACTTGGACTTGCTGAATGGCTGCAGAGACTGGTGATCTAACTCCAGAAGCTGACTAATGGCTTTACATAAAGCATTCCCCAGGAATAGGACTAACCATTAATATGCTTTTTCTCTGTAGCAACAGCTAGTTGCAGGAAACACTAGTTTCTACCTGAGATGGAGTCTTGCCCCAGGATTCATATTGCATGCTTTTCTTTCACAATCTGTAGTCTTCAGGGGTGATGTAGTTACCCTCCCATAATTCCAGTCCCCAGTTATGAGAGGAGAAAGGTTAGGTAGGGTATCATGTTAGCTTCTCATTGGTGAACATGTTTTATTTCTCCAAAACTCAAGATTCTCATGGTAATCTTTCATAACCAACGACTTCTGGCCTTGTGGGATCTCCCAGGAATATACTGTCTCAGGTTCTGGAGAATCTTTGAACAGTGGCTGTAGAGGAACACATCATTTTAAGAGATGTAGTCCTCATGCTAATTGATGCTGCTTACCTTCCAGTGAGGGGAGCCAGTCTATTCTGACCACCCCCACTCTTATAAGACACACAGCTGTCTTCACTGAGGCAGAGAGAGAGGAGAGTTGTAATGATCTCCTTTTACCCAAACAAAAAGCAATCATACGAGCCAAAGTGTGACATTCCAAGGATCCTTTTTTTGTGCTTAAGAATGCAGTTTTCTATCCCCTGCTTCATCAAGGTATGTAGGGCTTGTTCATGTGTGAGGCTTTTATCAGCTTGAAAATGTAGGTAATCTCTTTTTCCCTGTGATGTGGTAGAACGTGTTTTGCTTGAGCCACCAGACAAAAGAGTCTGACAGCTGCAGATTATTGTTTATCTGTGGTGAAACATCAACATGTTGCCTTTGACTTCTAGTATACTGGAGATATGTGGGCTAGGTCTTTGAAGTCATCTTTGGCTACTTTTTTTTATTAGAAAAGGCAGGCATTAGTTTTTGACAGGAAGGTTTTGTAGGTATGAGAGAGACAAAACAATAGGAAGAAATATTGCTTAATAGCCAGACTTCCGTAATTTTTCTTATCTGCATCAGTAGAAATGGAGAACTTGGATCACCTACGTCCTTGATGAGTGCCTAGTTAGATCTCTTTTCTTATTTGTATTCCATGTATTCTGTTGATTTACATTTCATCCTAATACAGAACAGGGAAACTTCTAGAAATCTTAACAATTTTGAGGGCAGAAGAACGCGTTCTCTGTCTAGCACTACTGTGTACTTTCCCTTTTCCGACAGCACGCATAACAACTATGTCAGCTTCCACCACGCCTTCTTCCTTCCCATTTAGGGCAACACATTTTTATTGTACTCACCTTTGTTTAAATTTTTAAAGGACTGAATCCAGCTTTTAAAATAGAGATATAGGATAGATTATTTTCATTCATTCAGTAAAAGCTCTGTTTTTCTTTTTATGGTTTGATAGGGAGAGCATTGCCTGAAAGACGTATTTTAGGGGTAACACTTTCAGCATAAAAATAATTTAAGCTAAAAAGTTAAAAAAACCTTTTGTGCCTGAAACACCACAACCAAGAAAGCAGCAAAATATGGGAAGGGAGAACAAATAATTTGAAATGGCCATAAAAGTGTTATGTTGAAGGAAATTTCCCCAGACAAGAGTTTTTTACTTTAAGATAGAGATATTAAATGACAAGCAAAGAGTAGGGAGAACGGGACTGAGAACACCACTTTATGTGTGCAGCATTGGTTTCCTAGGACATTCAAATGTAAGAGAGAAACATAGAAAACATAAAATGGGCTGAAGTGCTTAAAATGAGGTTTTGGAGGGAGATGAAAACTGATGTATGTGCAAAGCAAAAGAGTTATTTTAGCTGGAAACCTGAGTGGAGTTGCATCCTTAAAAAAAAAGATGGGCAATGATAACGTTTCTTTAAAGAAATTTACATCTAAAATAAACATGAGTAACAGCAACAAGATTTTGTGATGCTGCTCTAAAGATTAATTGTATGTGAGAGTTGAAGTAATTTGGTGTTGTCAGGCAGGCAGAGACTCCTGGTGCATGACTTGACAGGTTAAATTCTTGTTCTCATTGGTGTAGGGAAATAAGGTTCTTATAAGACCTATGTGCTCAGTGACAGGTCCATGCAGCAATTTTGATTTTGGACGATTTGGCTGTGTTTGAGGGGAGAAGAAAAAGTGACTTTATTGAAGAACTACTTGGCATGACTGTGACAGAGAATAACTTTTGGGTAATTTTGTACCTAATTTCTTTGTTTTATTTGAGAGAAGATACCTCTTAATAGTAGATTAGGGAATCAAGTGTATCCATGTTGGATCCTGCATGGGATCCTGCAGGATGATATTCAAATCCTGCTAAGGACAGTGTGTTCCAGTAGCTGCTTCTGAGAATGTAGGAGGAAGGATTATGGATCTTAGGGAAATGAGGCAGAAATTTCTTCAACCATTAGAGATCTACCCCTGACCCTCTCATGTTGTCATCCTTTCTCATGTGGAAGTGCACTCAGAATTTCATTGTCTGCACGCAGGAGTCTTGTGTCTGCTTCTGTCTACTTGATAACTTGCAAGTTTTGCAACGGTAAGAGTGCTGTTAGCCACCCAAATGATACACAGAAGTTTCAAACTGGTTTGCAAGCAGGTCAAGCTGCTCCTTGTTCTTGTGCTAGACAGCACTTCGCAGTTTTGTTTAAATTCTCTGTACTTTTGCTACACAGTACTGTAGTTATACCAGCCCATTAAACTGTCATCAGATGTTGGCTAATTTGTTGTATTTGCTTATTGCCTTTTGAGAAGTCAGGGTTTAGTAGTTTTCCTTTGAGGGGAATTGTCCTGATTTGAATGAATCTGTACAGGAAATTATGGCATTTTTATTTTTATTATCTCTTTTAATCCCTTTTGCCCACAAGACTTTCTGTTCTATTCCCAGCTCTTTCAGTTTCAAACTGCTAGATTTTTTTTCCTATCGGGAAATATAAAAATACAGGTTGTTTCCAGGCAACACACATTTTGTTCTCAAGTCTTTGGCACCACAACATTTTTGAAGTTGCATCAGAATTAGATTTTTAGATCTTTTTAGTAGGTTAGAGTTGGACAGTGGAGCAAGCTTTGATAATATTTTTACTTACACATTCTCATTTAACTAGAGAACATAGAATAAATTCAGAGAACCAGATCAGAGAAGCTTGTTTCACTTCCTCACACGCAGTTTCCAAAATGCCTGAGTATGCATATGAAGTGGGCCATCTTCTTAAAATAGTCCTAACCTTAAAACAGTGCTCTTTATGCATGCAGCTGCACAGTCCTTCTGACTGCATGTGCATGTCTGTCCATGCAGCTGTTGAGAGTGTTGTGGTTGGAGGTGGATAGCTGGTGCTGGCCCTGCTTGCTCAGCCCCTCTCATTTCACCTACAGCACTGCAGCCCATGTGTGGGACGCCAGCGCTGGCAAAGCATTACCACTGTTATATTTGAAAGTGAATGCTTTTTATTTATTTATTTATTATTAATGCATAATAGTAAAGTTTTTTAATCCGGTCCCTTTCAGAGCTTTCCTTCCACAGTGGTGTTTTCAGCAGGGTGCATCTGTTGTAAGCACATGTGTGTTAATTACAGCATGCTGAATACTGGATATCTTAAAGGATTATTCTAATATTTTTCAATACTTCTTATCCTGAAATCTCAAGCCAGTGTGTGGATCACTAAGTTTAAATTGAACTAAGCCAACTGGTGGCAGATATACATCACTGTTTGTGAGGTATGTCTGGCTCATGGCATCTTTCTCAAAGGACGAGTGGAAGTCCCAAGTTCTCTGCTCATAAGTTGCAGAAACCAGCATAAATGTAGAGGAGGTTTGTGGAGTTGTACCAGTCTGCTGCTGTCCTGCATAATGTGTCGGAAATGTGATAGAAACATGGCTTTACAATATCATCTATGTTTATTTCCATTTTTATATTTTATCCTCATATTTCCTCAAATTGAAGTAGCCTTTTTTACAGAGCCCCTTTTTTATGGGAACTCTTGAAATACATTCCTGCAAAAAAGGTGACAAACATCACAAAGCATGTCAGAATTTTAGAAGCACTGGCACAAGGAAAGTGTTGTATGTCATCTTTGGCATTCATTTTAAGCTGACACAGACAAGAAAACCTTGACTGCAGTGCTAAAACCCTGTTGGAGTAGGCAGTTTCTTAGTAAGAAATTAAATTATTTACTATAATAAGAAAATTTGTACAAATATTGTTACCTCATATACAAACTAGCACTAGAAATGTGAGTGTGCCTTTCTTCTTGAACTGCGAAGCAATAACTTCCCTTATTTCTGGGGAGCAGGACTGCAAACAGAAATATATCTTTGTTCACTCAAAGCCACGTATGACATTTTATTAATTGGTAAGACTTTTTAAAGGAGCAGATATGTAAAATAACACCACTTGTCCAGCTGTAGCTGTTAACATGTGAAGTGTCTTTAAAGAAAGTTTTGGATGTATTCTGTGCCTGGGAAGAGATGAGGTCCAAACACTGGAATCTTAAATTTTAATGATAGCTTTGATGTTTTTTCCCCCTACAAGGTGGAATTTGATTTTTATCTTCAATTCCTTATGCCTAGTGTGGGGAGATAACTTTGTTTTTTCTTGTTAAATCATTAAAGCTTATCAAGTACTTTGTTTACAGCAAAACTCTATTGTCTGGCTTTTTCTATACAGCGTTGACAATTTTGGACTTGGTCTTCTGCTTCAGACTAAGCAGATAAAACGCATGGTGTCATCGTATGTTGGAGAGAACGCTGAATTTGAGCGCCAGTATTTGTCTGGTGAGCTTGAAGTTGAGCTTACACCACAGGTAAGGAGCGTCTAAGAGACTGGTGATTTGTTTTAATCTAAAATACTGAGTAGACTAATGCATAAGTGTTCTTATAAAATTATTTTGCAATCCAAGTGTTTTGCCTGTGTGCAGGTGGCTCTTGCTATCTATGGTGGTTTGACCCCGACTGGACTTGAGATAACCACACTGTCACTCTCCTCAGCTGGACAGGGGAGAGAAAATATAGCAAAGGGCTCGTGGGTTGGGATAAGGACAGGGAGAGATCACTCACCATTTACTGTCATGGGCGTGGCAGACTTCAGTTTAGTTTATTGCCAATCAAATTAGAGTAGGATAATGAGAAATAAAGCCAAATCTTAAACCCTCCACTCCGCTCTTCTTTCCAGCTGTAACTTCATTCACAATTTACTCTACCTCCTCCCCTCCAGCAGTGCAGGGCAAGGAGGGAATAGAGGTTGTGGTCAGTTCATCACACATTGTCTCTGCCACTCCTTCCTCCTCAGGGAGCTCCTCACACTCTTACCCTGCTCCAGCCTGGGGTCCCTCCCATGGGAGACAGTCCTTCACAAACCTCTCCAATGTGAGTCCTTTTCACAGGCTACAGTTCTTCACAAACTGCTCCAGCGTGAGTCCCTTCCATGGGGTACAGTCCTTGAGGAACAGACTGCACCAGCACAGGTTCCAGCATGCAGTCCTTCAGGACTGTGGGTACCCCACAGGCTCACAAGTCCTGCTGGCAAACCTCCAGAAGGGCCTCCTCTCTCCATGCAACCATAGGTCTTCCCAGGAGTCTTCTTCAGTGTGGGCTTTTCATCGGGGAACTTCCTGTGTGGGGTCCTCCAGGGGCTGTAGGTGGATTTCTGGTCCCCCATGGACCTCTATGGCCTCAGGGGCACAGCTGCCTCACCATGGTCTGCACCACAGGCTGCAGGGAAATCTCTGCCTGGAGCACTGACCTTGGTGTCTACAGAGCTGTTCCACTAGCACATTCTCATTCCACTCTTTTCTGGATGCACTTGCATCTGTGCAATAAGTTCTTTGTTTAGTATGTTAATGGCACTGGTTCTGTCAGACATGAGGGAAGCTTCTGGCATCTTCTCACAGAAGCCACCCCTGTAGCTACCAAAACCTTACAACCCCCGTGCACTGTCTTAGGATGTGTGCTGCAACTGCTGTTAGGAACTGAGAAGTTGTATTGTGTGAATTCCTTTTATGGCTTGTTACATTGTATTAATTTGAAATATATATGTTTTTATATATATAGATGAATACACACATGTGTGTATATTTTATTGAACACTCTTTTATTTCTGGCAGTTTCTTACAGATTGTAGAAAAAGACATGAATTAGGCTCACTACTGAGGCCCATATAAGGAGAAGTAAACCAGGGAACTGCTCTGTTCCCATTGTGATGGCATCTTTTGGGCATGTCATGTGTGCAGTGTCTGCCATCTAGTGGGCAGGAATCCAGTTAGGAGACTGTTGTGCATAGTGTTATGAGACAATTTACAACTTTAATTTTTAGTGCCATAGTTTGAATTATTTTTGCACTGCTAAGCTACCCAAATAGCCCGAATGCAATGAGATCCTAAAATCATCAGTAGCAGTAACATTCTATTGAGGTCTTTTGGGACATTGGTGGTCTAACTTTAAAACATACAGCATGTTAGTGTGTGACATCTTAAGAGGTGACACATGGGCTTTAAACAGATATTTGTATAAGTTTCTGGGAAAAGCAGCAGTCACAGAATCACAGAATGTTCTGAGTTGGAAGGGTCTCAGCAGTCTTAAGTATTTACTGAGAAGAGAGTCTTGAGCTCCATTTCTTGGGAATCACAGAATCCTAGAATGGATCAGGTTGGAAGCGATCACAGTGGGTCATCTGCTCCAACCTCCCTGCTTAAGTGGGGTCATCCCAGAGCACATGGCACAGGATTGCATCCAGACAGCTCTTGAATATTTTCTTTGAAGGAGACAACTGTTCTGGGCAACCTGTTCCAGTGCGTGGTCACTGCACAGTAAAGAAGTTCTTGCTCATATTCAGGTAGAACTTCCTGTACCTCAGTTTCTGTCCATTGCCTCTTGTCTTATAGCTCGGCACCACCGAGAAGAACCTGGATCCGCCTCCTGACACCTTCCCTTCAGATACTTAGAGACACTGATGAGGTCCCCTTTCAGTTGACTCTTCTTGAGGCTGAACAGGCCCAGCTCCCTCAGCCTTTCTTCGTAAGAGAGATGCTCCAGTCCCTTCACCATCTTTGTTGCCCTCTGCTGGGCCAGTTCTAGGAGCTCCAAGTCTTTCTTATACCTTGGAGCCCAGAGCTGGACACAGCATTCCAGATGTGGCCTTACTAAGGCTGACCAGAGGGGCAGGACCCCTTGCCCCATCTTGCTGTCAATTCTCTTACTAATTCTCCCCATGATACCATCGGCCTTCTTGGGCACAAGGACTCACTGCTGGTTCAAGGACAGCTTGTGGTCCATGGACCCCCAGGTCTGTGTCTGCAGAGCTGCTTTCGAGCAGGTCAGCGCTGAGCCTGTACCAGTGCCCAGGGTTATTCCTCTTCAGCTGCAGGACCCTGCACTTTCCCTTGTTGAATTTCAGATTTTGCCCATCTCTCCAAGCTGTTGTGGTCCTTCTGAAGAGCTGGACGATACTCTGGGGTGTCAGCTGCTCTTCCAAATTTGTGTCCCAGAATCATCAGCACACTTGCTGAGGAGGCATCTGTCCGTTAATCCAAGGCACTGATGAACATGTTAAATGATGTTGGGCCCAGTATAGGACCCTGGGGGACGCCACTAATGACAGGCCTCCAACTAAACTCTGTGCCACTGATTGCAACCCTCTGGGATCTGCCATTCAACCAGTTCTCAGTCCACCTTACCATCTACTCATCCACACTTCCTGAGTTCGCCTATGAGTATGCTGTAAGAGAATGTTACTTAGAATCCCTGAGATGAGTGCAAAAGCTCTTATACCCAGTCAGCAGACATGAAAATAACCAGGCTCTTGTTGCTTCCCATGTTTCGAAAGTCACAAATCTCATAAGGCATTTTTTCCTTCCTTTGCAATGTTCAGTCATTTCATCTACAAGACCTTGAACTCCTTAGACATGAAATTGGCTTTGTGGAGTACATATAAGCTATGTAGATCCAATATGGAAATAATGAGTCCACAGTGTATGATGGTAAACAGTAACATAAATTAATGACTTGCTAGGAGTTGGGGGGATTTCAAATATTTGTGCCAAGATAAAATAACCTGTTGTATAAAATTAGGTGTAAGTTCAGGCAAAATGGGAGACTGTTGTACCTTATTAGACAGTAAGGGAGAGGTCATGGTGAGATCTTGAAATGCAAAGGTTGCTTAGAACACAGGACTTTGCATGGTTTGCATCTGCCTCTTGCCACCATTTTGAAAACCTACCGGGGTCATTGTGCTTCTTGCAGGATAACTGAAGAAAATGTGGAGCTGGATAATTGACCATTATTGTCTTGTCTTGTTTTGACTCCAGAAAAATAGAAAAAGAAATCTGGGAAATGACATTAATGAAAACAAGAAGACACATCTTTGGCCATAAGTCCGTAACTAAGGCTGATGAGGATTTTGTGCCTTTAGTATTTGTAGTACAGCTGGACATAGAGCAGAGTGCAGGCAGAATGGTCAGAGTATAAAAAAGCTCTTTCAGCTTCTTGGTATTCTTGGCATGGGCAACCCAGATCACTGGATTCCCTCTTTCTTTCTCAGTCTGCCCTCCTTATTTCAGCTTGGAGTGAGTTCTGAAGTTCTTCTTAAGATGTTAAAGAATGAAACATCAATATGTAGGACTTACACAGAAAAGAAAACCTTCTAGGATACATAGCCAGGTGGGAAAGAGAAAAAGAACTATACTCTCCTCAGAGCAATGGGTTGTAAAACAAGTTGAAGGAGAGGAGGCACAGCCAAGTGCTGGGGCTTGGTAATTGGCGGAGAGCTGTGTGACAGTGTATTCTTGAGCAGTTTTTGGCCATGCATCAAGCGTTTCTTGCCATATCCAGTACCAATCCCACAAAGGAGATCCAAAATGGGAGGGGGAAATAGATGATCACATCTGTCGGCTAAAAACAGAAGGAAAAGCTCCAAATGAGAGGATATAAAATTAATTTAATTCAAACCATTAATTAGATTTTGATTTGTTGTTCCCAAATGATGAGTTCTTAAATATGTCTTCCCACAGGGTACACTTGCTGAACGTATTAGAGCAGGAGGAGCAGGAATCCCAGCATTTTACACCAGTACTGGCTATGGGACGCTGGTGCAGGAAGGGGGTGCGCCCATCAAGTACAACACAGATGGCACCGTTGCCATTGCCAGCCAGCCAAGAGAGGTAAGACGTCTATTTGCCATTAGGAAGCCTTCAGCTTTGAAAAAATAGTTTCTGACATATTTCCAAGATAAACAAGAGCCAAGTATAACCTTGCTATATTAAATTAACTGAATATCTGTGGTACCAGACACATCAGTTTTGCTCCCACTGCTTACCTCTGTCCTTTGTGATGTGTTAGACAAGTTTTACAGCTTTAGGGTGAACTGGTCCAGGTGAAAGCCTGCCTTGCTGAGTTACCCTTCACTTGACTGTTCTCTGATCAAGTTCACTGTGTATTCAAACAAACTCTTGTACCAGGTACACTGCAGTTCACAGAGTGGTCTGAGAACAACCTCCTGTTAGTAAGGGACAGGTGCTCCTTAAATCCCATGCTGTGCAGTAACAGCCCTGCAGCTGCACACGGAGCTTTATCTCTTGAAGAAACAGGACATTTTCCTGTTAAACAGGGAAGAGCTCAGTTGACACAAATTCCAGGAATTTAATTTCCCAACATTTGAAATACAATTTAGTCTCAATATTTAAAACTTCAAAGAAATAAAAAATGTGGCTTTCAAGTGAGAAACAAGGTCTTTATTTTGAAATTTGAAGAAGGGGACATATCTCAATGCCATAACTGTACTTGAAAAAATGGATGGAGCTAATGCTGTGTGTTCCAAGTAGGCTGCATACAGTATTAAATTTTACCTTGAGTACATCTCTGGGGTAAAGGTATTTCCACCCTAGCCCATGATTTTCACGTATTTTATACACAACTATTTGCAGTATCTAGACATTGACTTAGTCTCTTTTATTCCCTTAATTTTTTAACTGCATATGTCATTATGATGTTTTACCATTTGGAGGGATGTTTTGTTTATTAAATAGCTTATAATTTTACTAATGTTTTTCTCCATTTGTTTTCCTTTTGACATTTGTGAGAAAATCTGTGTTAGTCTCCCCAGTCTAATAACTGGGGGGGACTAATAACATGATGAGCATAACTTGTTCAATTCCATTCTCCACATTCATTTTACATGGAAGTATCATTTTATAAAGGCTCAGATCTCCTTTTACAGGACTGACAAACTGACTTCTCATATTCTTTTCTCATTCTTCCTTCCCCCTTCAGAAATTTTGAAAAGCTCTCAAGTACTATTTGTGTATACTCTACCTACCTACATTGTTAAGAGAAATGCTTTTTCATCTCTTTCTTTAGGATTAAAAGACTAGCTGTGAGTCAACTCCATATTTTGGCTTCAGGCACAGTATCATTCATTGCAAATATTGATCATAAATGCATGAAAAATCAAATGAAATTCAGCCTGTTAGATGACATGATTTGAGTACTGTGTCTCAAATCCACTTCATTTCATATTTGGGGTTTCTAGTTAGGCAGTGATTATGAACTTTCTCAACAATTCTGCTTTAGCACTTCAGTTTTTGGTTAGCTTGTAGATGTGCAGGAAGAAGCATGTCTAAATCCAGTAGATGGAGCACAAGGAATATGGATTCACATGCAGTTTCATTAGAGACACTATAACAAAATGGGGGTTTACAGCCCTTCCATGCTTCTCTGTTATTACCCAGCTTTTTAGATATATAGTACAAAAAGAAGTGTAAATATAATAGTCTGTAAAATTAACCCCATAAAATAAATGTTACAAGAGAAATCTGTTGGAAAAAATGTACACCTCTGTTTTGTACTTTTTTGTGTAGGTGCGAGAGTTTGATGGCCGTCACTTTATTCTGGAGAAGTCAATTACAGGAGATTTTGCTCTTGTGAAGGCATGGAAGGCTGACCGTGCAGGAAACATCATTTTCAGGTGTGACTTGTTTACCAGTGGAAAAAGATTCTTTTATGATTTAGATAATGAAAGAGAAGGAGAATCCTGTCTCCTGTGTGATTGCAAAAAAATGTTTTACTGATTTTTCTTTCTTTCATGTTGCCTTTCCCTACTGTCGAATTATACTGCTATAAAAAAACAAAATATAATTGCTTTTTCTAATGACTTTTGAGCATTCAAACATAGGTGTGAAATAAAATATTGGTAGTTTAAAATGAGATGCAGCAGACTGAAGTCATGATTACTATTGAGAAATTTAGTGTCTATCTATTCCTTTCAGTTTTCATGTTAGTTTGGGGCATATTCCTTGAGCACTAAAGTTTGATCCATTCCCATATGACCAAAGAGAAGGGAGCTGAATCTCCTGACCAGTCAGTGATGGGAAAAATGATTCTGTATAAAGAAAACAGTGTTTAAAGTTGATTTGATCTCGGTGTTGTAGGGAGAGGCATCACATGAATTTGAACATCTTTGCAATGAAAAGTTTGAGTGTTGCACTAGTAATTACGTCTTTTATATGAGTTGCTATGCTTAAGTTCTGGTTTGTCCTGAACTGAAGCGGGAGAGGTTTGCTTGTGTTTAATGCCTGGTTTTTATTTGTTTGTCTTATGGCTATCAGATGAAAAGGTAAGTGCTACAATCACTGCAGTTTGCTACAAGCAAACTGTGAACGACACCATCTGTATGTATTAGAACAAACAAGGAATTGAAAAAGCAACTGAAAAATATATGTATAAAATAATACCTGTAAAATAATGCTTTTCTTTATTTAAGTATACATACACTTGTATTCACATTAATTTTATCTATATATCTTATAATAATATTGAATTAAAATACTTCAATGTTAATAAATAAGCTTTTATTTTGACCAACTCTTGTCATCATGGCTTGCCCACTAGTAAGATAATATGGCTTCTGATTGAAAACTGAACTTCCTTGTGTGCATGCACATGAATTTGATGGCTGTTAAACTGCTTTCCTTAGGCTCTGGTACACAGAATATAGGAAACGCTCTTTCTCCTTAGGCTTCTCTTTGTTTGGTCTTGAGCCTCTACTGTCTGTGCTTTTACCCTGTATCTATCCACTGATGCATAGTTACCTCTGAAAAATTCTTTATTTCTCCACAGAAACAGACTGGTTACATTCTCCCTTTTACCGCTTTTCCTTTATGTCCTGTTGGTCTCTATCCCTTTCCTTCTTCCTGTTTCTTTCAGAAGTCTTCATGTGTCTGCCACATTCACACAGTACAGTTAATACTAGATACTACATCCATCTGGAGTGAAGATCTAAAAACCTTGACTTCTCCTTTCGAGTGTACCTAATCAAAGATGGAAACATCATCATCTGGTGTCTTATTCCTTGGAGAATATTACTAACTTAAAAGAATTTGCTTATAATAAGCAGTGTCTTGTTCTGTTTCGGGATGAGACACAAATTACCTGATGACCTAGAACAGAGAAACGTAGGCTCATCTTATAATCTCCCATCTGCCACCACTTTCTCAGCAGTGTGGAACTATTTATAGTGTGTTTCCCATGACTGGTGTCTATGGAACCAATAGCTATGGAGTGTCTGCCAAACTGTTAATCACCCTCAAGCTAAGAGGTTTTTTAAATTCAAAGATGTTCTTTAGGTACACTTAACTTGGACCACAGGTCAGCATTAATTTTTTTGTCTATTCTCGTACGTGAAGCTGTACTATTTCCTTGGGAATCCAGAATGGCACCAACTTCTTTAGAAAACATTTTTTAAGCTGTTTTTTTTTTATTTTCTTAGTGTGATACTTCATGTCCCGTAGATCTTCTCTTCCAAACAGCATGTTGTGGCTGCTTTCATTTCAGGCATCTTCATGCTGAGTAGACTATTCTGTACCACAGCTTTTGTCTAACAAGGAAACCTATGTCTGGCCCAGTAGATAATAACTTTTAGGTATAGTCCACTATTAGTAATACAGATAATCCAGAACTCCCTCAAACATAGTGAAATAGTCTCACCTTGTTCCTATGATAACTGAAAGGATCCATATATAATCATTTTGCTTTGTTAGTCTGAGTAGGTACTAGTTCTACTTAGCTGAACGGAGTGTCTCCTGGTCTTAAGCTCCCTCTAATGTTGCTCATTAGAGACAACAGCAAGGAGTGCCACTGCTTTTGGGGATAATCATTACAGAGTCATAGAATGGCCTGGGTTGGAAGGGATCTTAAAGATCATCTCATTCCAACCCCTGTACCATGGGCAGGGACACCTGTCCCTAAGCCAGGTTGCTCAGAGCTCCATCCAGTCTGCTCTTGGGAGGGGCAGACTGGATGGGGCCTTCCAGGGATGGAGCCTTCCAGGGATGAGGCATCCACAATTTCCCTGGGCAACTTGTTCCAGTGCCTCGCCACCCTCACAGCAAAGAATTTCTCCGTAATACCCAATCTAAACTTACTCTCTTTGTCCTTTCACTGCCTGATCTTGTAAAAAGTCCCTCCCCATCTTCCTTGTAGGCTTCCTTCAAGTACTGGATGGCAACAATTAGATTTCCGTGAACCTTCTCTTTTCCAGTGTGAACAATCCCAATTCTTTCAGCCTTTCCTTGTAGGACAGGTGCTTAGTTTCTCTAATCATCTTGGTGGCCTCCTCTGGAGTCTCTCCAACAGGTCCTTCTCATACTGGGAACCCCAGAGCTGGATGCAGTGCTCCAGGTGGGGTCTCACCGGAGTAGAATAGAGGAGCAGAATTACCCTTCTCAGCCTCCTGCCCACGTTGCTCTGGATGCAGCCCAGCACACAATTGGCCTTCTGAGCTTTAAGTGCACATGGCCAGTTCATGTCCAGCCTCTCACTCACCAGAGAAGTCCTTCTCACCAGGGCTGCTCTTGATCCCTCAGCCTTTGTTCATACCAGGGGTTGCCCCTGCAAGCAGCTGTAGCACCTTGCACTTGGTCTTATTAAACCTCATGAGATTCCCCACTTATCAAGCTTGTCCAGGTCCTTCTGGATGGCATCCCATCTTTCAAGTATGTTAACCACACCACTTGGTTGATGTCATCTGCAGACTTGCTCAGGGTGCACTTGATCCCATCATCTATGTCATTAATGAAGGTATTAAGTAACACTAGTCCAAGATGGACCCCTGAGGGACACCATTTGTCCCTGATGTCCATCAGAGCTCTGAGCCGCTGACCACTGCCCTCTGGATGTGACTGTCCAACCAAGTCCTCATCCACCAAAGAGTCCATGCAATCAAATCTATCGCTTTCTAAATTAGAGAGAAGGATGTTGCAGGGGACCATGTCAAAGGCTTTACAGAAGTGCAGATAAATGACATCAGTAGCCCTTTCCTTGTCCACTGATGTCAGTCTACCACAGAAGGCCACTGGGTTGGTCAGGCAGAAAGTGTCTGTGGTGAAACTGATCTGGTTGTCTCTAATTACCTCTCTGTCCTCCATGTGCCTTAGCACAGCTTCTAGAACGATCTGGTCCATGATCTTCCCAGGCACAGAGGTGAGGCTGACGGGTCAGCATTCCCAGGGTCCTCCATTCTACCCTTTTTAAAGATAGATACAGTGTTTCCCTTTTTGCAGTGCCTGGGACTTCACCTGACTGCCGTTTTCAAATATCATGGAAACTGGCTTCTCTTCATGATATTTGAACCTCCTTTGGTTCCCCTCTCTTTTCATCTGGTACCATTCTGCTTTGGCGTTATTCTAACCCAGTATACTTCTACTTTACAAGCAAAAGTGTGGCTTGGTGCTGATGAAAACAGGTTATTGACAAAGGAACAGAGATGTTGAAGGGATACTCAGAGCCTGTGCTGTCACAGTCATATCAGATCCTCATGCTTCAGGTGGTTCCGCGGTGCGTAAATTCAGCTCCTACCTGAGGTGTCTCTTCACCTCTGTATCATTAAGTACATAGTTTGTTGGTTTAGTCTGCCATGAAGTAGTTTGCTGTCTTTTGCCTCTGGGAGAAAAGACATTATGCCTTTGGGTCAGCTGAGAAATCCATCACTGGAAAAACAGACATTGTAGGCATTGCTGAGACTTGATGTCCAGAAAGGCATCTTAAAATAAAAAAGGCAACTTTGTCTAGCTAGTTTCTGAATTTCACTCCTAACCCCTTAACATTATTCAGTGTTGGAAAATAAGTGTAGTGCTTCTGTTTTTTCTCCTCGATGATGTGCTCTTTAGAAATAAGGCCTTTGATCCCATAAAGCTTCTGGATGGTGTGTTCTTTAGAAATAAAGCCTTTGATCCCATAAAACTTCTGGATCGTGTGTTCTATAGAAATAAGGCCTTTGATCCTGTAAAAGACTGCTGCTTCTGAAACAACTTTACTAACCCAAGAACATTCTAAATGGCAGGAACTTTTATAAATAGTGTCAGAATAGAGCCCATTAGCTCTTCATAATCTTAAATTAACATTGAAATGTTTTCTTGTAATTTTTCCCCTATGTGAAAATAATTTTAAATCAGTTTTTTTACTGGAAGACTAGCCACTACAATCTTGTGAAAGGCTTTGGCTCAGAAAAATAGTTAAGTGGGATGAAATACTGAATTCTTAGTTTTCACATCTGCTTTCCCCATCTGTATCCATTTTCCTGCAATTTTAATTTGGCTTTTGTAACGCTGTTCTTCTTCTAATTTGCTCCTCTACTTTGATTAGGGTAGTTTTTCCTGAATCACTACTAGCTAGTATTGTATTCATGCTCTCAGAGAAGGATAGAAATGCAAGTTGTGTTTGGTTGGTTTGCTTTATATTTTCCTATTCTTACCTCCTTTTGGGTTTATATAGCCACTAAGAAGATCGGTGGACAAAAGATGTTCATAGAATCATAGAATATGCTGATTTGGAAGGGACTCAACAGAATCATTGAGTCCAGCTCCTGGCCCTGCATAGAACACTCCAGGAGTCACACCATGTGCCTGAGAGCATTGTCCAAACCTTTTTGAACTCTGTCAATCTTGGTGCTGTGGCCACTTCCCTGGGGAGCCTGTGCCAGTGCCTAACCACCCTCTGGGTGAAAAATTTTTTTCTGATATCCAACCTAAACCTCCACTAGCTCAGCTTCATGCTTTCCCTCAAGTCCTGTCACTAGTCACCACCGAGAAGAGATCAGGGCCTGCCCCTCCTCTTCCTCTCACAAGGTCTGCAATGAGATCTGCCCTCAGTTCCCTCCAGGCCGAACAGACCAAGTGACCTCAACCCCTTCTCATATTGAAGCTTCCCCTCAAGGCCCTTCACCGTCTTTGTTACCCTCCTTCGGACACTCTCTAATGGCTTAATATATTTTTTATATTGTGGTGCCCAGATCTGCACACAATATTCAAGGTGAGGCCGCCCCAGCGCAGAGCAGAGCGGGACAATCCCCTCCCTCAGTTGGCTGGTGATGCTTTGCCTGATGCCTCCCGGGACACGGTTGGACCTTTGTTAGAGGCTTCACAGCTTCTGTGTATGCCAGTAAAACAGCATTTCCCTGAGATATGTGTCTTTGGGTGTAGCTTTGGTTGCGTAGATATCTGCAGTAGAAATCCTGTTAGCCCTGCCTGTTAAATAAGCCTGAAGATTTGGCTGTTTCCATTCCGTACCTCCACCGAAGCCACGAGGTGGCAGCACCTCCCCAAAGTTCAGAGTGACTGTGGCTCCTTGCAGGAAGGGAAGGAGAAAGGAGGAAAACACGTTGGAGATTAACTGTTGGACTCGATCATCTTATGGGCTTTTTTCCAGCTTAAGTGGTTCTGTGAGTCTATGAAATAAGTATGGTTAGGGAAAAAAATGCTTAGTGGAGAAAGGATAGGGGGAAAGGAAATTTTGACTTGTTTTGAACCCTGATTTCATGAATTTTGATGAAAATTTTTCAGGAATTCTACTTTTTTTAAAAGAGAAGAGTACTGAGAAGCTAGCAGTTAACACCACTAAAATCTACAGAACTTTTTTTAATGACTGAATATGCCAAACAGTTTTGTTGGGTTTCTGAAAAGTATAGAAAGCGGCTGACACAGGTTGCATGTTTTTCTTTGTGCCTACTAGGATCTTGGTGCAGATCCCACACAGGTATACATGTCATGTGTTGCTTTTGTCTAGAGGTTCTTTTTCCTTGATACAGAAATGCTGGAATACAGGAATACACAGGATCAATGCCAGAGTCTTGCAGTGAGTGCCAAAACTCACAGAGGGTTTTTTTTGATCAAGAGAATTGGATTATATTTGCTATGCAGAGTGCTATCCCAAGTCCTGAGCTGAGTTATGAAGGCCTATGGGGGACTTGGGAGATTTTTAAGCCCTGTGCTGCCCCCCCACCATGGAGATGAATTTTATTCTTTGTGAAATAAAAAAACTGGGAAGGCACATTGTACAAAGTCCAACTTGCTGCTGCATTTGGATCTAATAAATGCAGATATCAGTACCATACCCAATTTCAATTAAACAGTGTGCTGATTGAAATTCAAGAGAGCTGTAATAAATATTTTCTAATGTGGCAAAATATGATTTAATTTCAGATGCATCTTACACAATTCCATAATACTTTTTCCTCCGTCCTACTTTTTTTATTAGTTCTCAAGCTGTTAGGCAAAAAGATTTGTGATATTTTTACTACAGACATACTTGTAGTAACTTACCTCTGAAAAGTCTTTCACTGTACTATTATGGCTTTTAAAGTTCATTAGTTTTCTTTTTTTTTGCAGGAAAACTGCAAGAAACTTCAACCAACCTATGTGCAAAGCTGCAAAGACAACTGTGGTAGAGGTAGGGAATTGAAACATAATAAGCTTTATCCTCTTGTAGTCAGCGTACCTCTTTGTTTTGCATGGTATCCTGGGAACAGAGTGGAGGGATTTCAGATCATTGGGGGATTTCATAATAGGGACAGTGGTCTAACTTGTCTCCTTGGATTGCCTGCTCCTGACACTCTGCTCTGCTTTATTGATTTATAATTGGTTTATTGCTGTTCATTTGATCCTGGTGAGGACTTTGTGTTCACTGGGATCAACCTTTAAAAGGGAAACATGGCAACAGCCTTCCAGTTTGTTAAGTAAAGTAGTATGTGGATGAAAGAGGAAAACAGTAGGCTCGGAGTGTACTTGAGAAGATTCACGTAAGACTTTATGAAAAACCTTCTGAAAATAAGTACGTAACAACACAGATGAGGCAAATCATGGAGATATCACAATTGTGATCTATAAAATGTAATAAATTATATAAATATCACTCCAGAGTGAGATACAGACATTTGGTTAAGTCTTGAGAAAGAGAATGGACTAGCTGATCTAGAAGGTTCTTCCAATTTCTTTGTCCTTTTTCCTTGTCTGAAACAATAATGTTTAAAAACATGGAGCAACCTACACTGGAAAAATATTGGTGGCTGGAGAGTTTCTAAGGCATAGCAATAGCTAAAAGACAGACTGCTCTATTAGCTGTTTCCTCTGGTAAGTTTTTTTAATGCCTAATAAAAGCTAAATGTGGTTTGTCAGTAAGATTAAGACAAACTCTTCTAGACTATTTTCAGTAAATGATATTTGGAAGAGGCTTGTGTTTCTTCAGGGGTTCTGGTTTGTTTGGGGGCTGGTTTGGGTTTTCTGTTTGTTTGTTTGTGAAGTGTTATCTAGAAAATATATTTGTTATATAAACATCTCTGGATAATACATTTGGGAGGTTGAGTTATTACTCTGTGTCTTACAGAACAATTACAAAAAAAATGCCGTGGTATTTGCCACATGACTTACAGTGACAATGCAGCAATAGTGAATTTTCACTTTCTTTTTTCAAGAAAGGTTTAAAGTATTTTTCTATTTAAAAATTAAATAAAGAATCTTTCCCTCTAGGCACTTGTCCTTCATACCTTGTTCAGCCTGGCATTTAGAGAATTTAAGTAGATCAAAGCCTTCCACCTACATTCCATCTCACTCTCTGTCTCTGCTCTTCTATCCACTTATGATAGGGTAGAATTTTCTTGTCAGTGAGCAACTATTATGTGAGATCCTTCTTTCTGTAATTCCACTTAACAGTCCTTAGTAGATCTGCTGTGAACTGTGTCCACTCTGAGTCTTGTATTTTCAATACCATTTAAAAACAGTCAAGCTTTTCGCAAGATGGCATATTAATATTACTTTACAATGCTGGTTTTTATGGGCAAATTAGATGAAGACGCATAACCAAGTATTTAGGACAAATTTAGAGCCAAACGCGATGCATCATTAGCTTTACTTCTACACGTCATTCTTCCGAAAGTGGAATTCAGAATGTTGTGTTTAGATTTAAGAGTTTAAACCCAGAAATCAGAAGGAAATATGATGTCCATACATCCTCAGTACTGGGCATTGTCAGCTGTCTAAGCTCAGCACTAGGAAACTGAGGCAGCTGAAAAACTGAGTTTCGCCTGACTCCATAATTAATGTTGTTCTAGGATGAAGGATGAAATCTCAATTCCACTGAATTTCAGTTTCAAGAAGAAAAATGTTTGTGTAGGGTAGTAATGCAGATACTCTCTTGACAGCAGGGATTTCTAAATTCTGTTATCTGTTGCTGGCTCTGTTTCTGTTTTTCACCAGCTGAGCATTTAACTGAGTTTAAGCAGACAGTCCTAGTCTCTAGAAGTAGAGATCTGAAGCCAGTCCTGCTCCTTGCTGTCAAAATAGCCAAAGGTCATAGTTGTTTTCAGAGCCCTGCAGTCATTAATTGGGATTTTCAGAATTGTAGTTTCTCAGTCTGGCACTTTCCTCAGATTTATATTAGTTTCTGATCATTGATAAAAATATGGAATGGCATTTCGCCATTCCAGTAAAATCCATACCAATGAAATATAAACTACAGGGAAGCCTATCTCTATGTATCTGTGAAAGTGGGTGAAAGTGGGAAGTGTGCTGGAAATCAGTCGTATTTGTTAACTTGTCCTTCTAAGTTAACCTGAGAAGCTATGAAATATAACATGCATACGCAGTGAAAAACACCCTTTTCTTTATTTAAATCTGCTGTTCTTTAGTTTTAGTTAGTGTGGTGTTCTGCACACCCTTAGATGAAGTACAGACAGACACAATTTTTGTAACAATTCAGAGATGGGAGAACTTGACAGTGTTCTTGGTGTGGGGGATAAGAAAAAAAATAAATAAGAGACCAAAAAACCCAGCTCTCAGTCTCACAAACTGATACCTATTGCTTGCTTCGAAACCTTTGTGCTTTGTGAGGAGCAAGGCTGGCTGTGCATAGAGAGGCCCTCTAAGGAAGGAGGGAGTCAGGCTGTACCATTGCTGATTGTGTCTGGGACACACAGTGGAGAATTACTGATTTTTAAAATTGCACTAGAACAAATTTCTGATGGAAGTGTTTGACCTTCAGCCTTGTTTATTTTGAATAGGCAAATGGTCAGAAGTAGCCATGCAGTACTCATTTTTGGATCAAAAATACACTGATTGTAATCTTCTAATGAAACGCAAGAGGTGCTTACAAGTATTTTGGACTGTTACATACATTTCTTTTGTTTATCTAAGTGAGAGGGAGTAGAACCTTCTATCATGGTAACAAGGATATATGCTGAAATGCAGATAACTGTAGAAATCCAACTACTGGGTCCAGTTGAATTTCTACTTTTATTTGAAGATCATCATTATTAAAGGCCACAAAGATTTGTGCAACTGAATCGCATGATTCCTGTTACTTGGAAGTTAACCTTTGTAGAGAAAAATGTTAAATAATCTAGTGTTGATAGCATCAGTTAGTCTGACTTTATCTATATGTGAAAGCAAAATGATGCAGGAGTTCATCTGCTTCTTGCTTCATCTTGCAGAACTTGCAGAATTTAAACATACCATCAGAGCTGTAGTTTTATTTGAACCTGAGGCCTCATGCACACACTCAGCCTGAGACTTCCAGTTGTTTTTTAGATCCATAAACACGTTCCTGTTGCAAAGACGGAAGAGTTGGGAAATCAGCTGATATAGAAGGAACTCGATGATCAGGACTTACATACAGGCCACCAGCCCTTGTGAAGGATGAAAGGAAGAGCTTGTCATGTTAGGAAACCTGAGGGGTTGTGTGGGGTTACGTATGTGGTAACATTACCAACACACTGTTGAACGAAGGTCATATCTGCTGAATTCATCAGGTGTCACTGCTGTCAGGCCCGTCAAAAGAGCTGTGTAATTGTGTGGTGAGAAATGAATTGCATAGCAGCTTGGAGTTACAGGGAGGCCTTCTGGATGTATACCTGTACTGGTAGGATGCTTCTCCCTATAGAGTCTCCTGTGAGCTGACCCCCACCTGCAGGGACAACTGGTTTTTGTAGTGAATTGAGGCAACCCAAAGCCACAGGAAAAAGCATGATATGACCTTGCCAGGTGTGAGTGTCATGACAGCGTAGGAAAGGCGAAGGGTGATATAGGCTTAGGAGAACATAAACGTGTAAGTGCCCCAGTTGTCCCTTGGACCTGTTTTCTTGCCATTCTTATTCTCTGCTGTGAGACGTGCTGAAGATTTGTCCCTGGTGATCTCAGCCATTGCCACAGTGTAAGTGTTTGATAGTGGTAATGGTCAATATGTTTAGAAATATTTATTGACTTGCTGCTTGAATATCCAGTTTGAATAATTTTCTTGTTCAGATCTCAGAGGATGGCTAAATATATCTCCTTGTGTAAATAGCATTTACACCTCAAATAATATCAGCAGAGGGGAAAAAGAGAGTGGGCTTTCTCATAAAAATGCATTAAATAAAAATCATTAACCCCTGCATTTTATCTCTGGTTGCCTAGTAACAACACAGCCACATCAGTGAGCACCATTTTCTCAGGTACAATGAACTGCGCTGCACTAAGAGACAGAATCAGAGTGAAATAAGCTATTTGTTATCCTGTTATCTGTGCTAAATCATGGCATTGGGCTTTATTGAGGAAACTGGAAATGAACCTTTTCTTGTGTGTGTCTTTTCCCCAAGTGCTTTAACAATGGCAAAACTTTCCTCAGATGCATAGCTCTGTTCTGAGGAATTTTTCAAGGTTTTACACAGTGACAGTTTACTGTAAAAATCCTGTAAGCAATATTTTCAAGTGAAACAATAATCTTATACAGTCTCTTTCATCATCTGAATGCCCCAGCTGTGGAAACTGAACTGGATTTGGGATGGGCACAGACTTCACATTAGCATGTCTTCCTGTGACACCACAGGATACAGAATTGAGGTCCTTCCTTGCAAACGCTGTAACCACCAAGGTGCTGTGTTGCTGTAGCTTTTTTTGGTATTGTTTAATTGCTCAATGATGATTCCATGTGTGCTCAGCAATGGTTGCTGAGGAAGTGTCCTGTGGATCTGCAGTAGTGGAAGTGCTTTGTTTGAGAATCCCTTTTGGCCCAGGATGGACACTGAGCTGCTTAGTCCTGCCACCTTACCAGGCACTTCTGGTACAAGGGAAACTAGAATTCAAGTTGCCATAATATGCTAGTATAATAAATGCATTATATATATATATATATATATATATATATATATATATATATATATATATAAATATATATAAATATGATTAGCATAAGTATAGAAATTTTTGCATCTTAAACATGTAGGTACTTAGTCAGGGCTTTTGACTGCATGATTTTATTTTCTCGCCTAGGCTTTGGCTAAGTCCTGAATCAAAAGTGCCTATGGATATGAATTTAGATAACACAAATCTAGTGTATAAACATTACAATATTCTTTTCAGAGGAACCTTAGTTGAAAGATTTGATTGAACACTCTTGGGAGAGTTTCTCTGAAATGCAAGCTCATGACCCTTAGGAAGCACAGAAGGGAAAATGGCAAAATACCAGGAATGTCTCTTTGGAAGACTGATT
The DNA here is from genome assembly GCF_003031625.1 of Empidonax traillii. Taxonomy (NCBI): domain Eukaryota; kingdom Metazoa; phylum Chordata; class Aves; order Passeriformes; family Tyrannidae; genus Empidonax; species Empidonax traillii. The sequence continues at coordinate 339,351 of NW_020955677.1, read as the reverse complement.
TCATGGGCTTAAAGACTTGTATTGATGAAGACTTCTGAGAGATATAGCTAAGAAGAAATGAAGTTTGGGAAAGACTGTATTAATAAGCTTGAGAATAAAATATTCCAACATGGAGAAAGCATTGGAAAAGCAGTAGGAGTTTGACCTTGATCACAATCATTGTAATGTCATACACAGAAAAGAAAAATGACAGAAACTGAGATCAATGTCAAATGTCGGAGGCTAAGCATTGCAAAACCCAAACAAACCAAAAAGCTTAAGCTTTTAAGAAATATCCAGCCCAGTACAAAGTAAAGAATACTTGAAAATAACACAAAATCATTTTAAGAGTACATATATAGTGGACTGTCAGACAAAGGATGTTGATACCTCATGGCTTAATGAAATGAATAAAATTTTTAACACAGATTGCAATGAAAGATGAAGTGTTTAATGACTTTTCTGCTTCAGTATTCAGCAATGGTAAAAAACAGTTTGGTGGTTATTATGACATCAGTCATAAAAAAATATAGAGCAAGTCAGAGACAGATTGAAATTGAAATCCAGAGACTACTAGTATTGATTTGGAAAAGCAGCTCCTTGAAACATTTGCACACCATTGCCACAGGAATTTTAGTTTACCCAAAAGATTCCCACCCCTAGACTTAAATACTCTTGTTAGTTTTATTTCCCTTCGTTGTATTTGATTCCTTACTTCTGTGTGTGCATGTGCTTATTAAAAGCAGAACAGAAAAAAACTCCAACATTTGTCCAGCTGTTGTGGAGACCATCCTAAAATTATTTGAGAAGTACTAGAATAGACTGGGCTACAATGGAGTTCATATGGTAGTTCTTCTTACATTTAGTTAACATGCTTCTGATTCATGATGTGATTCTTGAGGTGTCCTGTGCAGGGCCAAAAGTGTTCCTTGCAGCTAAGCATATTCTATTTTATGATTCTGTTCTGTTCTATGATTTTCAGGGGAATAAACTTCTTTAGGTATGTGAGTTTTGTGACTTCTTTTTTGTTTGTTTGGGGTTTTTTCGTTGTTACTGTGTTTTTTTCCTGTTCTGTTTTGGTTTTTTTTTCCCTATGGTTGCTTTTCTTTTATATGTAACATAATTTGTGGCTTCAGATTTGTCACTTCATTACTGGGTTAGTGAATATTAAGGGGTTAAAATTCATAGCAGATCAAATTGTTGCTGCTTGCTGATCAGGTTGCTGCTCAGATGGTTTTACCTGCACACAGTATAAGATTTGAATTTGTTTTTATTTTATGTCTCCTACATTTTATTCCTTTCTAAATTATGCTTTCTTGAATGAGTATCATGAATTTTCTCAGCGTTCAGTTTCAGAAGTTCATTGCAGATGTGAATGTAATCTTGCAATGAAAAAACATCCTTTTATCCTTGTCACATACGTTAAGAGCAAATATTACATTCAAAAACAACAACAAGAAAAAGCAAGTCCTTGGTTGACGAGTGGATACTGCAGATGCCAGGAAGTCAGTGTGCTGGAGAAACTGATGGAAAGCCTTTGTTTGCTCCTAAAGCTAAATTTAGAGGTTTATTCATTATGTTTTATAGAAAGCCTGGTAGACTGTGCATTTGAAATGTATTTCACTACTAGTATTTGTGTCCTCTTTCATGAGAATTTGAAAATTAATAGAATTTAAAATACTCTGGATTTAACTTTTCAGCCCTACTTTGTGTGTAAGATATGTTAATCAATCAATGACTTTTCTTCCTCTGCATTTGAAATGATGCATTATTATAGCACTGAAAAGATGGTGCAGAGAGAGCTTTGTGCATGATTCAAGGAATTTACATGCATATATATTTTTACTTCTTTGTCTCAAAGCAATAATTTGTTTTCTGTGCTAATAGCATCTCTAATGGAGATTTCTAGTATATAATGAGAAAGACTTGATATTCAGACTGAAAATCTTAGAAAAAATTGCCTTCTGACACGAAGCAAATGCATTTTTTCAGGTAGTCAAAATACTGTGATTTGGAAAGCTTTTAACTATTGCTGCAGTGAGGATTTTTGAATCAGTTGCTCAGATTTTAGTTTACTCTTGAAGCATCCCTCCCCTGCAAATTATATAGAATTATTCAGTTTAAAAAGTAAGTATTTAAAGAAAAGTAATGGGTGGAGATACCAACTCTGCCTTGACTTCAAATCATGCTGATTTTTCAGGCTGCAGACAATGGTAAAAGAATGAATGAGGACAACAGAGTAGCTTTCCATTTCTGTCTCCCAGTCACCTAGTTTTCCTTCCCCCCCCAAAAAAAAATATTTTATTAAATTTCTATTTAGATAACCCACACTCATTATGTCCAGTGTGTGGAAATGCATTCCCATTGATATTCCCATGAATTAGATACTAAGATCCTCAGTTTGCCGCTTCTGATTCAGCTGGAGAAAACCATAACTAAACATTATTAAAACAACTTCAAGTTTAAACAGGTTTGGTGTTTTTTTTGTTTTATTTTTATTATAGAGCAACAAGCACATTCCTCTTTTTTGTTAACCTTTGGAATAAGTCAAATGTATATCAGTTTTCTTCTTGTTGTTGAAAGAAGCAGAGAAAGGCAAAGAGGAGAGCTGGGGTATAATCCTGATTAAAATGGGGGAGATATGTAGCCAATTGACTACGTAAGCAATAGATAATGAGCATTTATGCCTTCAGGCTCCCTAGAGTGCTGAATTCCTCAAACACTGAGCATCAAGAGCTGCAAGTGGTGGTACAAACTTATCTAGCAATTAGATTTCTAAGTAAACTAAATTTTTCAATAAAAATATTTTCAAGTACTTTCAAAACAGACAGTTGCATTTTTGTGCCAGAATATTTGCCTATTTGAATTCCAGGCTGATGGAAGTTATGCTGATGTCTTATGATTCTCCCTTGTCTTTTAAGTGAATTAGGCAAGGTCTTAAGCACCTTTGTTTCTGTTGCTTTGCTCTGTTGGATTTTTTGTTGTTTGAGTTTGTTTGTTTGTTTGTTTGTTTTTGTTTTTCAAACTGTGTGTTTTGAAATGTATTGTAGCTTTTGTTACATCTAGGGATAGGGCCAGCTGAGAAACAGGCTTCCTAACTTGGACAGCAGCACATTCTTGATGCTGTAGCGTCTGGTCACCTTTTGAAGGGCATTTAGGAGAGGTACTGTGGTTTGTGTTTGCCTTTGCCACCAGCAAGTAAAAAAGACTCCTGTGTCGTCCCCCATACACACCAAAGGATACTATCCCTTGATTATCGTGAGCTAATCATGCATTCAGTTTCTGCTGGTGTTCATACATTGGGAGAAGCTATTTTTACATGGGTTTGGTCTCAAATTTTTCAGAAATTATAGATGTGTTTAATTCGTTCAAAATTAGACCTAATCTGGGATTTTAAGAAACTCCAGATTTAAGGGACTAAATTGAGCTGTCATACAAGTAGAAATGAGTTGCTGTTTGTGATGGATTCCATCAGGGTTGAACATAAGCTAACCAAATGTATCCTGTTTACATTTGTGGCAGAAGGCTTAAGGGAAAGTCAAGTTATATGAAGTTAGCCACCCAGATATCATCTAGGCTTTCAGACACAAGAAGAACAAAACTTGCTAAATGAATATAAAGCTTTCTGAGAGTGCTGAATTTTTCTTTGATCAATTGAGAGGAATCAGAGACAGCAAAGAAATGGATCATGAATGTATTCCTGTTTTGAGGGGCCTGGAGAGGGAGAGGTTAAAAATCCAAACAGTTTCCCTAAAATTCAGTTTAAATAACTTGTATAATGGTTCTATTGCAAATATTAACCAATTGGTATTGGCTTGATGTGCTTCAGCAATTATTCTGCCTGGTTTATAAATATAGAGACAGAATAGAAAACTTGGTATGATCAGGAGATTAGAGGTTGTACTTGTTATGACTTTGAATATCAGATGCTCTAAAGACAATGTTTCCGTTTTCTAGTGAAATCAGAATTTTCCCATTAGGCTGTGATAAGCAAAAAATTCAATTTTTATGATTTGAAGGACAGTTTTAACATGTTTGTCAGCTTCAGCATCAAATAATAATTTTGGTTCTGTGAAGCACATAACTTTTGGTTGGTTTGGTTTTTTTTTTTTTTTTTTTTTTTTTTTTTTTTTTTTTTTTTTTTTTTTTTTTTTTTTTTTTTTTTTTTTTTTTTTTTTTTTTTTTTTTTTTTTTTTTTTTTTTTTTTTTTTTTTTTTTTTTTTTTTTTTTTT